>NC_073313.1:190404772-190517272 GCF_027595985.1 Sorex araneus
AAAAAGCTAAATGGAGCCTCTGTCCATAATCAGTTTACATTATGTTGCACACAAACTGTTGATTACCTTTTCCAGAGATGAATTAGTTCCCTTAAGTGACCTAAATTTTTTCCTCCCAGTTTCTTTATACTTTTCATCTGTTCTTACTTAGGACTTAAATTGTTGAGACCTCCAAAAACAACATTATTTTGCTGAAGTCAAAGTCGAATATTATTGTGAAAAAATAAGTACTCTGTACTTAACAATAAGATACTTTTTGGTAAACTTAAAAAAAAAATCAAAGCAAGTAATTGGGTAAATGGCACTTCAGGAAAACGAAGTATTTTGAAAGGTTGTGCAAAATGCAACATGCATTCTTTTACTGAAACTGCTATAAATCGCTAAAAAAAAAAATTATGTCTGAAGGCATACTTCCAGAGTTTAGCTTTTAATTTAGGCTTCTCAATAAGTTACTTTTATACTGGAATAGTCCTTCGAGTTTGTGTTTTTTTTACAAAGATTTGAGGTATTTTATTTTGCCCAGTTGTGTGAAAAAATATGGCAATAGCTTTAAAAGCCTGTCGTTGCTGTTGGCCATATATCCAAAATGTCATTAACAATTTTCAATCACTATGTATTCAAGGTGTTTTTTTTTTAAAAGACCTTCATTGCAGTTTCTCTTTTATAGTGTGATAAGTATTTGTATTAATGCACCACTGTAAACTTAATTTTTAGAAACCTACCTACTTTATGCTTTCTTCTGCCTTCCCCTACCGTCATTGTTGTTGTTGTTGTTGTTGTTGTTTTTTAATCATAAAACAATTCTAGGCAGCAAGAGTAGTATGTTGCTGGGGCTAAGGCTGGGCTGTTAGCTAAATTAAGCCATTGTGACTCAAAATCCTCCTTTAATAAGGTTCATGCTGTCTACAACTTCATCATTTTCTGCTGAATGATAATTACTTTATTCAATCATGTTCAAGGTTTTAGTGAAAGCTAGCATTGATTGATTAACTTCAATTACCATGCTTACATTTGCATAGATAAAAACTGCTTTTCAATTTGTGAGTGGCACGCCAGTGGAAACCCTGCGCTGATATTTGCATTTCAATGTGAACAGTGAAGAATAAAGGTGGAAGAGAGGTCTGATCAGTGCTAAGCCCTTTCTGCTTCAGTGCTTAAGCATTTTTCCATAAACACTCTTGTTATGATGTTAGTTTGTTCAAACCACTCTGAGGTAACTGATGGAGGCTCCTGTTTACAAGCTTTCGTGACAATTGAACAGTATGGATTAGGGGGAAGGGATTCCCAGAGTAGCCTGCAGGCAGGCCACCAAGTTAAAGAAAAATGAAATCTCTTCCTATAGTCTGTCATTGAAACTCCCAAATGCCACCAGTGCTTTGAAGATCAACCTCATCCACAACCCACTGACTCTAACTTGGTCTGATTTTACAACAGCTAGTGCTTCTTCCCCTTGAGCAGTCGGTTGGTCTCAGAACAAACGCTGAGCTTTTATCAGTCTGATTTTCTGTTCAAATGAATGGGAGGTCCAAAGTTAAATGAATAAGTACTCTTCACTCTGATCAAATAAGTTCTGTACGTATACTAGACTCACTGGGTACAACCACCATGTAACTCAAATTTTAGCTTGTGTGTAAGACAAGTTTGGCCCTGTTTTCCTGGTGTTGGTGGTTCACAATACAGTGTTTGTTATTATTTTCTTTGTGTTTTTTTCTGCATATCACAATTATACTAGTAGCATTTTTATTCTGTGTTGTTTGTGGACTACACTCAGCTGTGCGCAGGGTATACTTCTGGCTCTGGTCTAAGATATCACTCCTGGTAGGGCCTTAGGAGACCATATCGGGTGCCAGGAATCAAACCTGGGTCAGCTGTGTGTAGGCTAGTGCCATACCTGCTGTATGTACTCTTTCTCCAGTCCATATGGGTCATGTTATTCTGACATCAGCTGGGGGAGAGTCAAACACATAATTATTCAAGAGAGACAAGCAATGTAACACATTGCCAATCTAAAACTTAACAATGTTTTGTGCACTAATACATTATCTAAAAAGCTTTGACATAGACTCACTAAATCTTTTTGCTTACACCTGCTTTGAAAGCTACAACTGCAAACTCAAGAATTTCTCCTATTTGAGCATTAGATAAATACATTTCCCAACAAGAATAATCTCAAATCTTCAGCTCTTTAGGATAAGAAAATAATGCCATTAAAAATTATCATTGATAGTATTGTAAATCATGTTTTCTTGATAAAAATGGGGGAAAAAATCTTGGACAGAAAAAAGTTTCTGAAAACAGAAGAAAATGCACACACACACACACACATATACACACTTACTCACACATACATATTTAGATGTAAATGATGGCTTAGCTTGAAAGTCCATCCAGACTTCCATTAAGAGTGCTTCATTGTTGTGTGATTGTAACTCAAACATGAAAGCTTGTAACTATCTCACGGTGATTCAATCAATCAGTTTGCTCGAGTGGGCACCAGTAACGTCTCCATTGTGAGATTTGTTGTTACTGTTTTTGGCATATTGAATACGCCACAGGTAGCTTGCCAGGCTCTGCCGTGATGGTGATTCAATAAAAAAAAGAAAAAGAAACATAGAATCACATAAGAAAATGCACATATAATTTGCAATTTATATACTAATCATGTATTGTTTCATAAAAATACACGAAGGAACCAGACCAAGAGTCCAGGGGGCTACTATCTTTTCCTTTGCCAAGCACTGGAATAATTCCTGAATACTAGAGCCAGGAGTAAACCCTGAGCATAGTCTGGTGTGGCCCAAACTACCCAACCCCCCAAATTTTATATTGTGTTACAAAAGTTTTTCTCTGTCAACAAAAACACAGAACTTCTGGTGTGGGGGGTGGATAGGAAAGACTTCATGTGCATTTTAAACCATATTAAAATCAGGATGAAATATTTACTCAATTCTTTGTGTGTGTATGTGTGTGTGTGTGTGTGTGTGTGTGTGTGTGTGTGTGTGTAAATTCAGGGCCTCACATCTGCAAGGCCTAGACTCTAACAGACAGCTACATGCCTGCTCCTCACACCTTTTTACATTTTCCTAACACTTTTCTGAAGCTGCATGATGATCATTCTTTCATTAAATTAGTACATACATTATAATGTTGTACCAACTTCTATCCTTAATACCAAAGAACTTAGAAATGCTAACACGCCCTTGAAATTATTCCTGTACTTGTGATAGAGGTCCACAGTCCGAAAATGTTTAGCCTGAGGCAGGCTGGCACGTATGGAGCCCAGTAACATTGCTATTATCGGCTTCCTTGTATAGCAAACAGAAGTTAGACTCTTGAGAGGGTAACTTCTGCTGAATGTGTAAATACTGCTTCTTAGTTCTGTGTGCATATGTTAAATAGACATCAAATTGATGGTTTCTAAAGACTGATTTTTTTAAAAAATATTTTTTTCTCTTTAAAGAAGTTCTTGGACTGCAAAGAGAATTAAGTAGACTCACAAACTTTATTTAGGCAAACTCTTGCAGTCAGCAAATGGTTCATTCAATGAAAGGTGCTTTGCCCCATTCTTGGGATTTGTAGGTAGAAATGATGACAGAGACTTAAACAAGTACATTTCATAAAGGTGAAAGGACTCACAAAAAACTATAGAAGAGTTCTGAAATATATTTCAACTTCTGAAATATTAAGGACGTTCCACCCATTCAATTTACCCATCAAAATATACAGAATTTCCTTTGTCAGTTTGTAACTAGCATATGAAAAAATTCCATTTTCAAAAGTTAATTTTATTTATTTATTTTGCATTTTGGGTTACAGTCGATGATGCACAGTGGTTACTCCTGACTGCACTCAGGAATTACTCCTGGCGGTGCTCTAGGGACCATATGGATGTTGGGAATCGAACCCGGGTTGGCCACGTGCAAGGCAAACACCCTACCTGTTGTGCTAACGCTCCAGCCCCATAAGTTAATTTTAGTTGAATTGGATAATTGAGAATAAAAACAATGATGCAGTCCTGGAAGTTGGTGAAACTCGTTCGATTAGTGGATTATAGGCACATAACGGAAGGAAGGCAGGAAGCTCATTCTCACAGTGTTTCAAATGCACAAAATAAGTCACTAATAATTTCCAAATTTATTAGTAGCACTGCACTGCACTGCTGTCCTGTTGTTCATCAATTTTGCTCGAGTGGGCACCAGTAACGTCTCCATTGTGAGACTTGCTGTAACTGTTTCTGGCATATCAAATATGCCACGCGTAGCTTGCCATGCTCTGCCATGTGGGCGTGATACTCTCAGTGCCTTGCTAGACTCTCCTAGAGGGACGGAGTAATTGAACCCAGATCAGCCGCGTGCAAGGCAAACATGCTACCCGCTGTGCTACCAATCCAGTTCAAATTTATTATTAGTAGTAATAATAATAGTAGTAGTAATTAGTGTTTATTAGAGTAGAAAATAATAGTAATAATAATAGTAGTAGTAGTAGTAGTAGTAGTAATTAGTGTGAAAATCACAGATATTGTGGTAAAATATTTTCAGGCTCATCAAATGTGAATTACCACTGCGAGCCTGGACTTGAGGAAATAGTGTTAAAGAACAAATAGTCTAGGATTGACTCTATTTTTCAGCCTAAAGACAATATTCAGTAATTTTCCCATGAAGAACTAAACATGTTGCTATTTTAAAAAAAGCATCTCTGTTAACCTTTGTTTATTGGAGTGGGGTGGGAGTGGGGCACCCTTGGGAGCGCTCAGGACCTGTTCCTGGCTCTGTGCTCGGGAGTGACCTTTGGCAGTGCTCTGGGGCCCATATGCAGTGCTAGGATCAAACCAGGGTAACAGCCAAAGCAGCTGCATATAAGAGAAGAGCCTTACCTCCAGTGCCACCTTTGCTAACATTTAAACTTAAAGATGTGTGAGTTTAAATCAATTGTATCTTAAATGGTCCCAGAGAGGAACATCTCTTTCTGTGTGGGCTGCTGTTCATTTCACTTCATCAGATAAGTTTTGTCTGTTTGTGTAGGGCCATACCCAGCTGTACTCTGAGCTTACCCTTGGCTATGCACTCAGGGATCAATCACTACTTGAAGACCTGGGGGACCATATGTGGTGCCAGGGATGGAACCCAGGTTAGCTGCATGCAAGGCAAGCACCTTACCCACTGTACTGTCTCTCTGACCCTTCATTCATTTCACTTCATTTATTTTTGCCTCTTCATTTCACTTCTTTACCCGATCTATTTTCAATGCCTGTGGAAATCAAAATCTTGTCTCACAGAACACTTAGAATATCACAGTGACCCTCCAATGCTCTGAAAATGTTTTATAGGAGCATTAGAGGCAAAATTCCAAGAGATTGTATATCCACAACTGTTTCTTGAACTCTAGGATTGGGATTGACTAGAATCTTTCTTATTTTGTCCTTTTTAGTTCTATTCA
Source organism: Sorex araneus (assembly GCF_027595985.1). NCBI lineage: Eukaryota > Metazoa > Chordata > Mammalia > Eulipotyphla > Soricidae > Sorex > Sorex araneus. Next base: position 190,410,209 of record NC_073313.1, read on the forward strand.
GTGTTTTCTTCCTTCTCCAAACATTTCCTTACTCTTTCTTCCTTTTATTTCTTCTATTATTATTATCTCTTTAAGTCATAGTAATTCTAATCTTAAGTAATATCAACAGGCACAGGGTAATTTTTTCTCTATAGTTTCATTATTCTTCCCCTTTCCATTGTTGTTTTGTGATAACTGGCAGTGGTAAAACACAACTGGCTGTGATATTTACACACTTTGTTGTTGTACTCGCTGAGAGTCACACATCAGGTTGAGGTGCTCACATGCTTGTCCATAATGCTAAACTAGAGTCACACTCTTTATCATTGTTCTTGTCAGGGGTCTTATTTCCTGATTGTGGTGTTCACACACCTTTAGTTGTGTTCAAAAGGGGTTACACTCCTTAGATTTACTCACAAACGTATGATTATTGTACACCCAGAAATCACTTTCTTTTTAGGTTCTTGTTGTTGGGGACCACCCCCAGCAGTATTCAGGGCTTACTTTTGGTTCTGTGCTCAGGGATCACTACTTGAAGGGTCAGGGAATCATATGTGATGTTGGGAATCGAACCAGGGTTGGTTGTGCAAGACATCTAGAAATACTTGCACCACTGGAGATCACAGATAGCAGAAATCCCAGGGTCATGCTTTCCACATATGGTAGCGCTGGGGATTGAACTCTAGACCTTACATTCACCACTAAGCTATTCTAAACCACTGAGACATTCCCTCTTGCATCTTATGGTTTTTGTAAGTTTGTAAAAACCAGCCATTTCCAGCCCTCCTTCAAACACTTAAGATTCCTTGTGATTATTTAAAGTGAAAAATATTGACAAATATTTTAAAAATCCTAGAGAAGCTTAAATTTTCATGATTGAACATGATTAAACAATATTTGGCTTAGTATCTTAGCAATCATTATATACAGAACTAGTTTGAGATATTTATAAATAAGGCAATCACTATAGATTAGAATTATCCTACCATGTCAATGAACTCAAACTCTATTTGTATGAAAATAGAATCAAAATTCTTCATATTTACACCTATAGACATAAAAGAGACAAAGTAATATAACACATCAGATGAAACTTCAGAAACTTGTGTTGATTCTCTTTGGTAACCAGGTGAAAACACGGGGCTTGCTTAAGGTAAATTCGATAGAAATTACAAGAGTCATCTGTTTCTAGATAAGGAAATCATGGGAGACATTCTCAATGGAACACTGCTCAGCAATGAAAATGGATGAGATTGTGCCCTTTGAGACAATTAGGGATGGCAATTAAAGTGGTCTTATGGTAAGTAAGGCAGGAAATGAAAGTCAATTACTGAATGGTTTCACTCTTATGTGAACTATAAATAACCAAAGTAAACATCCTAGAAAGAAATACAAACACTAAACAAACCCTCCTAGACTGAAAACTGTAGTGATTACCAGGATAAAGGACTGGAGCGATAGCACAGCGGGTAGGGCGTTTGCCTTGCATGCAGACAACCCAGGTTCGATTCCTCCGTCCCTCTCTGAGAGCCTGGCAAGCTACTGAGAGTATCCCACCCTCCCAGCAGAGCCTGGCAAGCTACCCGTGGTGTAATCGATATGCCCAAAACAGTAACAAGTCTCACAATGGAGACGTTATTGGTGCCTGCTCGAGCAAATTGATAAACAATGGGATGACAGTGACAGTGCTACAGTGCTACCAGGATAAAAGGAAAAAGTGGTGGGAAGAAGGATTAGATTTCCTTTTGTGATAGGGTGGTAGCACTGGAACTTTACTGGTGGATACAGACAGCCTCATAGGCATACAAAGGTGTGAACTCTACTCCCAAAATTCCATTGCAAAACAATGACAAATCAGAAAATAGGCTTAAACTAGACAATATTATGGAGCCTTGCTTCCCCTAAATTTATGAACCTCAAGGTATTAAACAAAAAAACTTTGGAGCTGGGAGATCTGATTTCTGTTTTGTTTTTAGCATCACTCTCTTATGCCCTTCACCTAGGAGCTTTACTCTTTCTCCCTTCATGAGTGTGCTGAAAATTTTAAATTGAGATTAAAGGATTGTTTTTTGTTATTTTATTGTTATTGTTTGTTTTTCTTTTCTTCTTCTTTTTTTTTTTTGCCAATTCCAGTGTTCTTCAGGATTTACTCCTGGTTCTGTGTTCAGGGATCACTGTTGGTGCTTCTGGAGTGTGGTGGGAGGGATCATATGTGTTCCAGGAGATTGAACCAAGATTGTCTGCCTTCAAGGAAAACACTGCTTTTACTTCAGGTACTATCTCTCAGTCACTAGAGGACTTTTTTTTTTTTTTTAAATCCCTGTTGTCTCCTTCTGTAGCATGAAAAAGTCATTTTCTGGTTTAGTAATCGGCTTTTCAGGGTCACCGTCATATTCATCAGATATTTAAAAGCAAATTTTATCTTGTATTTTAATGATTTTGCTATAAAGAAAATCTACTTTTCAGTTCACTTACCCAGCATTAAAATAATTGTTTTCCTCTTATCCTTGGAAGACTGTAAGCTTTTAAGAAAGAAATCCAAAAACCATGGGATAGTCAAATGAAGGAATTTTTTATGGCAGTGCAAGAAAAAAAATTTTCTCCTTCTGTCCATATACCAGATCATTTTTTAAAAATGACATTCAAATGACAATCACATGGCACTGTCTTTGCTGGAGCTGCTATGCACGATGGTGCTAAACTCTGTATTATAATATATGTTGCAGATGGCACCTACAGTACATTTATGTAGAAATTTTGTCCACCCCTCCAAAAAAGATATATTTACTTACAATGATTCAAAAACAGATGGATAGACAAATCTGTCTTCGATATTTAATACTAATATATTAATGTGCAAATGACTTATAACAATAGGTTTGTTTTCTAGAGCCTAATGCAATGGGCTGCCATAAGAACACAAATTATGTGTACATTTTAATGCATCTATGCTTCATAATTATGCATGGTTGTGTGCTGTTATAATTGACATAAAATATAAAACAGGTCAAAGAGCAGCTATTAAAACTATTTTTCATTTTGCTTCTTGACAGCCGGCAACATTGGTGCCTGGTACATTTAATAGGGCCATACATGGAATGCCCAGATAGTTATAGAATTGCAGCCACATTAAAGGCCTCCAGATTTGTAACCTAATTACTTCAAACATTGTTTTAAGGCTGATGATTTTATTTGGAAGGTTCCTATTTTGAGAGTACATAAGTGAAGTACTTTAAAATAGAAATGAATGAGGGAAGGATATCTGGTATTTGTGTGTGTGTGTGTGTGTGTGTGTGTGTGTTTAAGAGAGAAAGAGAGAGAGAGCAGAGTTTAGCAGGGAGGAAGGAAGAGAAAGGGAGGGAGGGGAGAGAAGAGAAAAGGACCATCTTGAGAATTCTACATGTCCTTGAATAATTTGGTTTTTGCTTAGATAAAATGAAGAGGCAGTCTCCTCCCATCTCTTGCATTGATGATTAAATTTCTGCTCTGTGTGACTCTCAGTTGTCTTCTTTGTTGTTTTGCTTTCTGATGCACTTAAAAATCAATTGGTTGAAGTTTTATTCCCTTAAAGTTTATTTCCTTTTAGGGCTTACATAGGAAAAGACTCTAGATTTCTAATGGCTTAATCCACCTACCACCCTGAGAAGTCACTGAAATTAATATCCTCCCGGTAACAGTGAGGTAACAGAAGCAAATGAAGGCCGAATGGGCTGCCTGAGGGCACCCAGTGGGCCTTGCAGGGGCTGGAATTGGAACTCCAACACTTGCATTTCAGGTGTGGCTTCGACCCTGCTCCTTGCGCCTGAGTGTTTCTCACCCTTAAGGTCCGAAAGCAGCTTTATTTTACTCCAGGGAGCTCAAGGTTTCAGAAACACAGCCTGTGCAAACTTGACTTATAAAGAGTGTCTGTTACCATATTTTTCAAAATACATAGGTTTTGGGAACTGTAAACGGAAAACATGAAATTCACAGTCAACAAATAAGAACTCCTTATTACCAGTGTGGTATGTCAACACAGCTGTATATTGAGATAGAGAAAGATAGGTAAGGTAATCGCTAATTCTTTTACTAAACTTTCATTTAGGCACTGTGATTTGCAAAGCTTTTAATAAGAGGGTCAGGCATTCAGTGTCCCAACTCCACACCTGCCGCCGGAATCAGCGTACTTCACCAGTGACCCTCCACAATCAGTTCTCGATAAGGATAGTTCTTATTTCTTTGTATTGTTCTCACCTGACCTTTTTTGGTTGTTGATTTTACCACAAAGGGATGACATACATTTAGTTCAGTGCTTGCACCCTGGACTTCAGCAATAGCACAGGGAGTAGGGCATTTGCCTTGTACACGGCTGATCGGGGTTCGATTCCTCCCTCCCTCGTGGACAGCCCGGCAAGCTACCGAGAGTATCCCACCCAGGACGACAGTGCCACAGTGCTTGTACCCTAGACCAGGGCCATATCCTGTAGCTGCAGTGCTCACACACAAGTACAATGCTCTACAGCTAGCCCCAGGGACCTCCAATGGCCGAGCTGCAAGCATCACGCTCAGGCATGAGGTGGTGCTGGGAACTGAATTTGCAGCCTCATGTTTATGGGGCAGGCACTTAATCACTGAGCTATCCTCAAAATTGAAGATAATATGTTTTATTTATCTTTATTTTTAATGAAGGTTTTTTTGGGGGGGAAGAAGGGGGCTTCCAAGTGGTGCTCAGAAGGTCCTGAGCACCAAGCAATGCCTGGTGGGATGATGTGGTACCCGGGAACTAACCAAATCTCTGATCTAACCGAATCTTGGAACAATTCGAGCCCAAGATAAATCTTTTTAAATAGATGGGGAAGGACGCATTTTCCTCACAAAACCCAGCATCTCACACTCTATTTCATATGTTTTAAAGATGTTCTTTCTGGCTAAACACTTATAATAGTTACAATGTTAAAAGTTAAAATTAATGGGAAATTGAGAGAAACTAAAGTAAGATAAGGGATGGGGAAGACACACAGGTACAAGGAAAGCTTGCTGGTGGGCTGCGGTGTTTCTCAATTCTCACAGTGGGCGCGCACACTTCCACCCACCCAGCCACTCCGCTTCATTCCAGCAGCTCGCATGAGAATCTTCCAGGCACTCAGTTCTCTAGGAAATGTCAGGCCCCATGGATTTTCAGATTCCTTACGTCAGTCAGAGCCTCGTTATTTTCCTAAACTGCTTCAAGTGTTTCCTTGTATTTGATGTGTATTTCTCTTCTATGAAGGCAGGGCTAAAGTGTATGCAGATGGCAACCAGACATCAATGGATGGAATTAAACTAGGGGGAGGGAATATTTATTCCTGTTTATTTAACTTTTAATCATCATATCTTCTTCCAAATAAGTGAATAAAGTATTTTAATATAATTATTTTTATTGCCCACTAGGGTGGAAAAAGTCCAGAATAATCAAGCTATACCAGTGATAATAGTCTCTAAATGTTTTACATATATTAATTCATTTCAACTTTGTAACAATGCTGCAACAAGCTGCTTTTATATTATTGTATCTTTTTGTAGCATTGTAGCATTGTTGTCCTATTGCTCATCAATTTGCTTGAGTGGGTACCAGTAACGTCTCCATTGTGAGACTTGTTACTGTTTTTGGCATATCAAATATGCCACAGAGCTTGCCAGCCTCTGACGTGCAGACGGGATACTCTCAGTAGCTTGCCAGTCTGTCCGAGAGGGACGGAGGAATCAAACCTGGGTCGGCCGCATGCAAGACAAACGCCCTACCCGCTGTGCTATTGCTGAAGTCCATTTTTTTTGTATTGGTGAAAATCTGAGGTACAAAGAAACTGAGTAATTTGGTGAGGTTACAATCTAAGATGGCAGATGAATGAATTCTGGAGTTTGAATTCTCTTTTGTTCTTCCTGTAATAGAATGATACGAAAGAGGGACAACAGCCAAGAGCCTGCCTTATCCACGGCATAAAAATTCTAGTTTTAAGGGCCCAACAGAGAGTACAAGGGTTTCGATGCTTACCTTGAACACAGCTGATGTTGATTCATCCCCAGATGGTCCTCTGAGTCCTGACAGGATCGACTCTTGAGCACAGAACCAAGGAATAAGCCCTGAGCAGGAGAGTTTAGTGTGATCCACCCCTGTCAAATTCTAGTTTAGTTTTAATCTTTTTTTTTTTTTTGGAGAACAATTTATTTTTAGTGAAGTAATAATAGTTTTTAGAAAATAGGAGAAGAAAGAGGGAGAGGCTGAGAGCAAGTGAGAAAGAAAAAAATATATATATATATAGAGAGAGAGAGTGAGAGAGTTCCATAGAGTACAGGAAGTGTGCCTGGTCTTTGTCATCATCTCTTTTTTTTTTTTTTTTTTTTTGCTTTTTGGGTCACACCTGGCGATGCACAAGGGTCACTCCTGGCTCTGCACTCAGGAATTACCCCTGGCGGTGCTCAGGGGACCATATGGGATGCTGGGAATCGAACCCGGGTCGGCCGCGTGCAAGGCAAACGCCCTACCCGCTGTGCTATCACTCCAGCCCCCTGTCATCATCTCTTAAGCTTCTAGGCACTCACAGGTCTTGGCTACGCCCAGTCTTTTTTTTTTTTTTAAACTTTTTATTAGTGAATCACCGTGAGGTATAATTACAGTTATAAACTTTCATGCTTGCCTCCAACAGTGACCATTCTCCACCACCAATGATCCCAGTATCCCTCCCACCCGCCCCACCCCTGCCTCTGTGGCGGGGCTTTCCTTTTTTTCTCTCTCTCCTTTTGGGTGTTGTGGTTTGCAATAGAGGTATTGAATGTCTATCAGGTTCAGTCTATAATCTACTCTCAGCACACATCTCCCATCTCGAGCGAGTCCTCCAAACACCCTTTACTTGATGTTCCCTTCTCTATCTGGGCTGTCTATATTTCCCCCAGCATGTGAGGCCAGCTTCCGGTCGTGGAGCAAACCTCCTGGTACTTATCTCTACTGCTCTTGGTGTTAGTCTCCCACTCTGTTATTTTATACTCCACATGAGTGTGATCTTTCTATGTCTGTCCCTCTCTTTCTGACTTATTTCACTTAACATGCTACTCTCCATGTTGATCCACTTATATGCAAATTTCATGACTTCATCTTTTCTAAAAGCTCCATAGTATACCATTGTGTAGATGTACCAAAGTTTCTTTAAGCACTCATCTGTTCTCGGGCACTTGGGGATTTTTCCAGATTCCGGCTATTGTAAAAACAATACTGCAATGAACATATGAGTGCAGATGTCATTTCTACTGTACTTTTTTGCATCTCCGGGATATATTCCCAGAAGTGGTATTGCTGGGTCAAATGGTAGCTCACTGAAGCACTGTAGAAGCACTGTCTTCCCATTCATCAATTTGCTCGAGCGGGCACCAGTAACTTCTCCATTGTGAGACTTGTTACTGCTTTTGGCATATTGAATATGCCACGGGTAGCTTGCCAGGCTCTGCAATGCAGGCTCAATTTCTAATTTTTCCATTTATCTTAAGACTCTCCATTATATTGGGGACTGGAGCCATAACATAGCAGGTAGGGTGTTTGCCTTGCACTCGCCCAACCCGGGTTTGATTCCCAGCATCCCATATGGTCCCCTGAGCACCGCCAGGGGTGACTCCTGAGTGCAGAGTCAGGAGTAACCCTTGTGCATCGCCAGGTGTGACCAAAAAATTATATAAAAAAAGACTCTCCATTATAACTCATACTACTTCACCAGAGAAAACACTGAAATAATAAAAGTGATAAGTGTACCAAGATATCACCTGAAAATAATAAAAGAAGCAGTCTATTGTGACCTTATATATAAACATTTCAAAGCATCTTTCAAAATAACATGCTTGATTTTATAAGAGAATTAAGTGTTTATGAACTAATGTTACTCTTATATTAGGAATCTCTCAAGATATTGTTGTATATCGTTTCACCTAAATATGTTCCTGACTGTGAAAGCACTAAGGAATGAAAAATCATTTTGTTTGACTTGGTTTGTTAGCTCTTTCCCTTTTCTATTGAATGCTGTTTCATAAATGATTCTAGATGTCAAAATTCTATGTGTATTTTGATGTTCAATTTTTATTTTTATCTTGACACAGGAATGTGAAGTTTATATCTTCTTTCTCGATGCTAATTCTTAGAAACAACTAGTTTGGAAATTCTACACAATTTTGCTATTTGCACTTACTATCATATATCACTGTGTTTTTCATAAAATAGTTTCATTAATTAAAATAAAAAATTGCAAAAGTCATGAATATTATCTATTTTCTCTGATTCTGATAAACACACCAGTGCCACATCCCATTGCCAATCTGATTTGGCCCTTCACTAATGCAACTATTTTATTTCTAAAAATCTGCCTATATCTGTCCCTTCCTAAAATAGCATATAATGACTCCTTAATAAGGCGAGGAGGTCTCTAACAGACTGGTACTTGTGTACATCTTAGGCTGTTTGCAAGTTTAAGTACAATTTAGTCACACCGAATGATTCACCACATAGACACACTATGCCCTTCATGTCTTTGCATATAATATTCTTGTAGACAACCTGCTTTAACTCTGCTATTCTGTTACTTGAATCCCTATAAAATTCAAATCTCTTTTAAATATGTCTCAGATGATGACTTAGAAGTTCTCCCCTTCTTTTCATTGTCTTCCTACCCCAGGAATAGTAATCACCCCTTCCCTCCACATGATCAAAATTTGATTATATATCATTGTAATTATCTCTTAAATTAAATTATCTCTTATTCTTTTAAAGTACTGTAATTTTTTCTGACTTGATATAAACTCATCCTCTGCTGACTAGAAACTTTGGATTATTCATCTACTTTTCTTCAGCCAAGACCCTCCGATACAATGGATACAATAACTATATACTGAACTAAGACAAAGTCCTGTGGCCTCCTGGATCACCACCAGGTGCCCTGAGCACAGACAGGCTGTTGTTTGCATGCAGTTCCCTTCTATACAGCGATGGGGTGAGACCAATGGGTCACATTCTGGCCTTCATGAAAGGTATCCATGGAGACCAGAGGGATTTGCTCTTGGGAATTCTTGGTTAGGGAGGGGCATGCTTTCTAGTCTCTGTGCATTTCCATTACTGCTCTGAACTCTAAAAGCCTTAGGAATTTGCACACTGGAGGTTCTGGAGAAGCCCTCTAGTGTTTCTGCTTCTCAGCTTTGCGTGATAGAAGTGCGGGGGCAAGGTTGGAAAGAAGGCAAAGATCCTTCTTCTTGCATAAGCGTATGCTGGGAACCCTCCCTGGCCTCTCGACAAGGGAAAGAGCCAGACTTAATGTGTGATGCTAAAAGACTTGAGGGGAAAAGAAAGAAAATAGATGACACATTTCATAAAACTGAAACTCGTGGGATGTCTAGGAATTCAAAACACTTTTATTGCCTTAAAAAACTTAATATGGCAATAGTTCTATGTATGTCTATTTTTCCGGTAACATAAATGGGAATAAAGGGCACTTCTTGTCTCTTGATGCTGTGCATCCCACTTGCTATTAGTAACACAGACTTACATTGTAGCCCACATTGAGCCTAATTACAACTAGTCTTTATAAGCAAGTAAGCAAGCTGGGTTGGGTAGATAGTGTCAGATCACATTTCAGCTGGGGATGATGGTGGAGCAGGGAGCCTGTAAGTCTAAAATAAACAAGGAGAATAGGGCATCTTAAGTCAATTGTGAAAAAATAAGTCATTTGTCCTTGCATTCCGTTGTCTTATTGAACCCAAAGTGAGCGAAGCAAAGATAGGTTACTGTTATTGCCATTGATAGTACAAAACGTCTCTGGCCATTGCAGAAGGCCTGAGGAGGGAGAAAAGCAAAAATGACTGTAGGCTTTTGTTTCTCCAAATGTCAAAGGTTACTAAAATAGGAATGAAAAGAGATGAAATGGAAACTTCTAGTACCATATTATGCCAGGCCCTCTGAATCTCATTCAGGTGCATACAATAGGCCTTGTTCCTTGATGAACATGTTTCTCATTTCCAAATCCCCTTCCACCTGCCTTTGCCCCCATTAAAATAAAACCAAGACATTAAATCTACATTATAAATGAAAAATGAGGAGAAAGTTTGAAAGAAGTATATATTTAGATGGCTTTGAGTGTCATAAATTTTATTTTTCAAAAAATTTAACTGATGATTTAGCATCAGACAAACTAAAAAAAATTTTTAAATGTAGAAAGAATAATAAGTTCATCCAAAGTCCATCTGATACTAGAAGGTACTATGAGTGTTTTGTTGAGTCCATTTTTTGATGACCTTCTTTTCAATGTACGGTTGTTTTCACATATACAGTTATTTAGAGTGTATTACACATGTTTTCTTATCATGGGTATTTATCATTTGCTTATCACTTTTCACTAAGCCCTTGTCTTATATGTTCACCACAATGAATGAGGCTGTCAATTACAATATATTTCTCAAGAAGCACTTGTCAAAATTCTTTTTTGGGGTGTTTAGGAGCCACAAGAGGCAGAGTTCAGGGCCCAGGTCATCTGATTACTTATAAAAGGGCCTGCGTCCATCTTCCACTAAAATCATGGGCTCTACAATGGAGACATTTTCCCGACCCCTGTAACTTGAATATTTGTAGCTTTATTATTAAGAATTATTTATATATGTATTTGATTTTGGATACTTATTTGAATTATCTGTGGCATTACCCACAAAAATAAATTGGGATTTGTTTGTTTATGACAATTAACTTGTAACAAGTGAGCTTTTAAATGCATCTAAGTATGTCTGGGGTTTTTTTTTTGGTAGTAGCAATATATTTTATTGAGTTAAAAAATTTTAAAAATAAGTTTGTGCGTCTCCTGCCTTGTTTTATAGCTCTCCAATCCTTAAAGATGTAGTAACATTCTTCAAGTTTTAAAAAATTGTTTTATGCACTAAGTCTTTAATTCATCTGCATTAAACTTTATTTTTGTACATGTGGTAAGGTAGGAATTCACTTTTTTCCCTCAGATAAATAGCTGTCCTTGATAGCACCATTTATTAACATCTTCACATTGAAAGGAAGTATTATCAAGGATATTTGAATGTAGTTCTTTGCTTGTTATCAATTCCAGGGATCAATCTTTTTGTTCTAAACTCAAGAAACCATTTAAAAAAGATAGACAATATCTTTGTAGTCAAAGAGATAGTACAAGGGTTAAAGAGCTTGCCTTGCACATGGTTGACCCAGGTTCTATTCACTAGCTACATTTGGTTCCCTAAGCACTGCTGGGTGGAGGCCAAACTCCCTTATCCTCACTCCTCCCATTACATAATACCTTTATATTATGCTTTATCATCTTGTAAAGCTGGGCTTCTTCACCTTTAATCTGTTTTGAAATTCACAAAAGTAGAATCTTAAGTGCCTACTGTGTTTTAATCTTAAGTGCCTACTGTTACCCCTGGGAGATTTCTTTTTCAGTTACCTCCGGGAGATTTCTCTCTTACCAGCTCAAGGTATATTTTCTTTATTTGCTGCAGGCGGCCTGGGATGACTTTGGGACTCTTCCAAAGCATAACTTTAATATTGGCACTTCAAATTCTTAAAAATCTAGAGTGGTGTTTTGGTAGCTGTCTCAGTTAAGGACTTTGAATGACATTCTCCTGGACTATATCAGAATAGAGTTGAGCTAGGCAATTATTTTAAATCAACTGAAAGAGTTGGTCACAGTATACATTAGACGAGCATCTTGAGTCAAACTTGAACATGCAGTCAACCTGAACAAAATGAGCTCAGTCACAGAGGGCCAGATTTCTTAATTAGTTCTCAGTGGCAAGAACATTTTATGTTTCCAAAAGTCAAGTACAAATTCTACAAGTGACACAATTCAAGAAGACTTCATAAGGGTGAATTAAACCTGGCCTCCCACTGTCATCTGCAGCATCTGAAGCCTTCTTCATTTATTTCTCACTGTTAGTCTTCTTAGAAGCACCCATATGCTATAATAAAAACGTAATGACTAACTTCATTGTGATTGTGTTGGGGCCAGTGCAGTGCCTCTGCTTGACCTTTGGCAAAGCTGCTCTCTTCTTTTCTCCTTATTTCTTCCTTATTCTCCCTCATCTTATTCCTATAGCAAGAGCAACACTAATTGCATGCCTCTGTCTGAAAGCATCTTATTCAATCCATCCGGTTACATTTATTTTTAGAAGGAGAATTTTTAAAGGCAGGAAATAAAATATAAATGTTTTTATTTATTTGGTTGAGCCTTATTTGTTGTAAATTGTTTGTAGCTTAGAGACTATATTTATAAATGTGAGGAACAGAATGTGGTGATATAATGTGTTGACACTGATTTTTTAAAAAATTACTATTGCTGTTAATAATGAATGCAAGCTGCCTCTTTCAAAGCTCCAATACGCATCTCCTTAAACTTTGCTAGGGGATAATAATTCATTGATGGTCAAGGCTGTAAGGGAAAAATATTTTTCTATTTTAAATTTTACCAGGAGTGTGATAGGAGGACAAGGGAGGAGAAAACTTTATCCCTAAAGTTTCTTCCATCCCAATTTCATATCGGTGAATTGAAAAGATGCTGTTATTTGTTGTGGCAGCTCATCACAATAGCAGTGGTGTTGCCTATGCTTCATGAAAGAAGTGACCCACTTACAGGAAATTTAATGAGCAAAGTATATTATTCCCAGATATTTCAGATATCTCTGAAGGTTAGAATATTTTGGTAACTTAGTTTCAGTATGACTAGTGTCTGTTTCAGTGTTTTTAGCCTTAAAATTTTTCTGTATCATGTTGATCAGTTACATTTCTCTATGCTGAAAATATCCACTCCTCTAATATATTATTCCAAATGCCCAAATATTTTCATTTTATTCTGCATAAATATCATTTTAAGTGTTATAAACACATAAAAAATTAAAACATGGTTGCAACTATAGTTTTATCAAATGCTTGTCAAAGTAATTTTGCATTGCATCATTATATATATCATTATATATGCTTCATCAAAAACAAGCGTTTATTTTCACTAGCACTTATTTGACAACAAATTCAAAAAACTGAGATGTATTGGAAAGTAGTTAAGGTTTTCTTAAAATATTTTTCAATTGCAAAGTACTTGACTTTGAAAAACAAAAAAAGTACTTAAGATAGTTTATAGGGCTTCCCCTTCAGTTGAAATTAAATGTGAATGGAAGAATGAGTTCAAGGAAGCTCTTTTCAGTTTATAGGTAGCAGAACAATGTAATTAGAGGTATCCATTAAAAATCATAAAAATCAAAGTATCAAAAAAGAAAGTTGCTTGTCAAAATAAAGCTGCATATTTCCCTTCTGGTTTAATCTCAGCTTTCTTTCCTTGCCATCTGTTTTTGTAAATGTGACTATGTTTGATATCACTCCACCTCTAAGTCTCCACTATATACCCAGCTTCCTACTATTTGTGACTACAGCCTTTCCCAGAAAATCGTGCCTTTTTTCCTAGGAAAATTCAATAAGACAAGGAGAAAATTGGTAGGCTGATACTGGCCAAAGTTGGATTGTTTGAGCATAAAAATTGTTATAATTGATTAATGCTATTTAAAAAAATTATTGAGAATATCATGCGACAACTGGAATGGGAAGGAATGGGAGTGAAGATAGATGGTCGGCAGTTATACCACCTCCGCTTCACTGATGACATCGTTCTCATAACGCCAAACATTTGCCAAGCGGCACAAATGCTGGCCGACTTCGACCGTGAGTGTGGAAAGGTCGGATTGCAGCTGAATCTCAACAAGACAATGGTTCATGAAAAACGAACTGGTCCCTGAAGCTCCATTTGCTCTCAATGGAATGAACATCTCCGAATGCAGTAGCTATGTGTATCTGGGTCGAGAAATCAACATGAGGAATGACTTGGTGCCAGAACTGCGCAGGAGGAAGAGAGCAGCGTGGAATGCCTTCAAGAGTGTCAAAGAGGTGGTTAAGAGAACGAAGAACCTCTGACTCCGGGCACATCTTTTTTTTTTTTTTTTTTTTTTTTTCTTTTTTGGGTCACACCCAGCGATGCACAGGGGTCACTCCTGGCTCATGCACTCAGGAATTACTCCTGGCGGTGCTCGGGGGACCATATGGGATGCTGGGATTCGAACCCGGGTCGGCCGCGTGCAAGGCAAACGCCCTACCCGCTGTGCTATCACTCCAGCCCCATCCGGGCACATCTTTTCGATTCCACAGTTCTTCCTGCACTAACTTATGCCTCAGAGACCTGGGTCCTACACAAGCAGGATGAGAATGCTATTAGGGTATCCCAAAGAGGAATCGAAACAGCTATGCTGGGAATATCATGTCTCACTCAAGTGAGAGAAGGAATCCGGAGTTCTGACCTCCGTTGAACGGTCAAAAATCAGGGATGCTGTCTCGTTTGCCAAGGCATCAAAAATCAGATGGGCTGGTGATATAATGCAATTCAGAGATGACCGCTGGACTAGAACCTACTGGATTCCACGGGACGTCAGAAGACCTCATGGCTGCCCACCAACTAGATGGTCAGATTTCTTTGTCAAATCTCTGAATGATCGATTTGAGGCTCTTCCTGTTCCTGGAGCAAGCAAGTATCATTGTGCTACACTAGCTCACCACAGGGACAAATGGAGGTGTTACTGGCGCCCGCTTGAGCAAATCGAAGATCAAGGGACTACAAGTGATAAGTGATAAAAAAAATTATGAGTCATAATGCTTAGGAAATAGGGTTAAAAATCCCAATAGCACCACTATTATGATTGCTAACACCAAATTTTCACTAAAATGAGGTGATAACTCATGTACAATTCTGCTTTTTGTGTGTGCTTGTATGGTACTAGGGATTGAACCCAGAATTTCACGTGTGTAAGACATACACTCAGCCCAGAAGCCACATCTTTGATCCCATTAAGTCATTATTCTCACTGAGGGTAAAACTCAAGCATTTACCTTGACTTTCAGGGTAACAGCTGATGCAGGAATTCTTCAAGCTACCGAGAGTATCTCACCTGCACGGCAGAGCCTGGCAAGCTACCCGTGGCGTATTCGATATGCCAAAAACAGTAACAAATTTCAAGATGGAGTCGTTACTGGTGCCCACTTGAGCAAATCGATGAGCAACGGGATGAGTGACAGTGACAAATTTAGAAGGAATATGTTTGAACATGTCAATAATAAGAAAAGTAGAATACTAATTTTAAAATCTAGGCTATATTATGGATATATAGATATTTATTAAAATGATTAATACAAATTTATATTTTCTGTATATTTGAAATAAGTCTCACAATGGAGATGTTACTGGTGTCCACTCAAGCAGATTGGTGAGCAATGGGATAACAGTGATAAAGTGACAGATGTTTGAAATAATTTTTATAATATGAAAAAGTTAAGTGCTTTTATGTTCACAACCAGAAAATAAAACTATATGGTTGTATTTATAGATTTATAGATACAAATAGAGATAGCAATCTGTAGTAAAGATAGTAATTTTGATTAAGGAGACTTTTTATAATGTGCTCTTGTTATTTGGTAACCACAATAAAAATTATCCACCCAGTTAAGGAATGTTTCATGAAAATGAAATAAATTTAGGCAAAATTAATAAATAAATTTAGGCAAAATTTAAAAAATCATTATAACCTAGTAAATCAAAGAAACATCCATTCCCAATGTAGTCACTGCAAATAACTGTTTTGATAGGGAAGAACAATTATGTCTCTATGGTTATGTATTTTATAGCTTAACAAACACTCTAGAATCCATAGATTAAAAGCCAGAGAAATTAAAATACTTGAGTCCATTTTATAAGACTGAAACTGCATTCTTTATCCTCTTTTGACTGTATCTATAGCAGGAATTACACAGTGCCAGAGGACTTGTGCCTTAAAAGATTTGGTAAAAGTAACTATAAATTTGACATTGCTTGCTATTTTCAGTTTTAAACATGAGTAGTCAAACACATCATCATCATCATCATCCTGTTGATCGTTGATTTTCTCTAGCGGTCTCAGTAACATCTCCATTCATCCTAGCCCTGAGATTTTAACAGCCTCTCTTTACTCATCCTTCCCAACGGTGCTGCATTGGAGGCACTTTCAAGGTCAGGGTAATGAGATCTATCATTGTTACTGGTTTTGGCATATGAGTATGCCACAGGGAGCTTGCCAGGCTCTTCCATGTGGGCAGGAAACTCTCGGTAACTTGCCAGGTGGTTTTATAGTCTCTGGATGTTGGCCATTGGTTGGATTATATGGTGCCAGGGCAATTTCTGGGTGTGACTGCCTAACTACTGGAAAATGAGGGATCTTGGCTGAAGAGGACCAGATCCATTCTGAGCAGGCTTGGAGATCTCAGCCCCGGGTCCTGCACCCCTGGTTTCCTCTGCCAGGTCCTTCATGTGTGAGGCTCATCCGAATGTGTGGAGAGGGGCCTTGAGCATGACTGTGGCTGGGTTCCAGAGGTCTTCAGCTGCTGGGGCTTTGATTGGGGCAGGGAGGGAAACTCAACCCACCCCCTCCGAGGGGCCCTGGTGAAGACAGCTAGGCACGGAGGCAAGAGACTGCCAGTCAAGCACATAAGGTATAGAAAATGTAACCTCCATGTCTAATAAAGTGTAAGTGTGAAAGAAGGACAAATGGAACAACATGCATATTTAGAGACTATTGCAAGTAAAATAATTATGATATTCTTTTAAAAAAATGACACCTGAAGTATGTAAAGCAAAATAAAAATTAACATGGGTGACTATATCAAACTTCAATTCTTCTACATAGAAAAAGAAACAATCAAAATTTAAAAAGCCCAACATACCCAATGGGAAAATATTTGTAAACTACATATCTAATAAAGGATTAATATTCTAAATATATAAAGAATTCACTCAGCTACATAACACTCAGATACATAGTATAATTTAAAAATGTACAAAGGAGTTAAACAGTTTCCAGAAAAAGGTATAAATGAAAAGCCAAATGACATATGAAAAAAATGTTCAACATCAGTAATCATCAGAGAAATGCAAATTAAAGCCACAGTATGATATTTCCACTTAAATTTCTTAAAGGGCAATCATATGAAAAAATGAGTTAACATTAGGATGCAGAAATAAAGATACCTTAGCGTTGTGTTGGTGGGATAGTCACTATGGAAAGGTGGAGAGTCAGAAAAAAAAATCTAGACTAATGTATGACATAGAAATTCCATTTCTGAGAGCATATCTGACGGCAGTAGGAAAAATTCCTGCTCCTTAAATTATTTTTTTATCAAGGTATTATAGATTACAGTACTATGGAAGTAATGGTTTTACAGTTAAAGGGTTACTACACCAATTCCCCTCAGTAATCTCTCCAGATCCCTCCACCATTGTTCCATCGTCCCTACATTCTCAGCTTCCTTAATTAGAAAATTATATTTGGAGGCCAGAGACATGATACAGTGGGTAAGGCGCTTGCCCTTCCCATGGCTGACCTGGTTTGATATCCAGCATCAGATATAGTCCGCTAAGCGCTGGACCTGAACATTGCTGGGTGTGGACCAAAACCTTAAAACACAAATGAACAAAAGACTTAAAACCCAAATGAACAACCCCCCCCCCCACTACTTTGAAGAAGTGCGTGAAACCCTTCTCACCTCCATCCCAATGATCACAGGAGCTTTATTTATAACAAACAAGGGATGTACACAACGTAAGTCTTCATCAAAAAATAAGTAAACAAACAAACAAACATAACCCCAGTGGATTGATTAAAAAACAGATATAGCACCTAGTAGGCCAGAGTACAGTAGGTAGGGCATTTCCCTTGTATCCAGCCCACCAGGGTTTGATCTCTGGCACCACATATGGTGCCTTGAGTCCTGCCAGGAGTGATCCCCGTGATCCCTGAGCACGGAGTCAGGAGTAAGCCCTGAGTACAGCCAGGTGTGCCCCCCCAATAACAACAAAACAAACAAAATGAAAATAAAAAAATAGGTACACGAACAAAAAAGAATACTGTTCAGTATAAAATATTTTTCAGCCATAAAAGAAGTAAATCCTGCTATTTGCTGCCCTTTGAAGTCATTAGACTTTGTGAAATATGTCAGACACAGAAAACCAAATATTATATGACTTCACAAGTAAGTGAAATCCAAAATATAACACAAATCCATAGAAAAAGATACTGAATAAGGCCAAAAGTTTTCATTTTCCAGTTATATGATATAAAAGTACTGGAAATGTAATCAGTACAGTTGTATGGTATATTTGAAAGTTAAGAGGGTAGGTCAAGGAAAAACATTTTGTGTGTATTGAGATGATGTATGCTAAAACTTAACCTAGTAATCATTTTATAATATATGTAAATCCTTGTACTGTATACCCTTAGGTTATATAGTGCTGTATATTAATAATATTTCAATAAAACTCAAATTACTCCTTAATTCTTGTTTAACTAGTGTTGTATTAGAGTATTTACATTAATGGACAATCAAAGAAAAACAAAGAGTTACAATCTAATTAAACATTTAACCAAACATGATTATTGATAAAAGGATTTGACCATATGTTTGAACTATAACATTAGTAAGTTTTAAAGTAGAGATCACTGCCAACCAAGCTGGGGATGGTGTAGAAGGGACAGGGCTTTTCATTGTATTAGTAGTTTTCAAACTTTTATACCTAATTATATTCTAATTAATTCAAAATTTCAGTAATATACAAATATTTTGTATTCCCTGTATTCTATAATAACTGACCTAGGTCTTATATTTATTGGTATATTGCAATTACTCTATCATATATTATACTTACACCATTAACTGTTATCTCACCTTTTGTGAAGTGATCTGTCTCATGATAATATGGGTTTGCATTTTTTTTCAGTCATACCCAGTCAGATTCAGGGTTTACTCCTGGCTTTGCACTCAGAGATCATTCCTGAAGGGCTCCAGGGACCAAATGGGATGCCAGTGACTGAACTCAGGACAGATGTGTGCAAGGCAAGCTGCTCTACCTGCTGTACTATCCCTGACCCTTTATCATCATATTTAAAATAAGTTTTGTAGCATTTTAAAAAAGCAAATAATTCTTTTCTGTTTAGCCAGAAAACTTGTAAATAATTTTGATCATATCTATCAAGATTAATATTATCATTTATTTTGCAGGGCTAGGAATCAAATGCAGGGTCTCAGGCAGGTGAAGTGCTCTATCCTCAGCTGCATTCCTGTCCTTGATTTATCTCAAAATTTGCTGAATTTTTAAAATTTGGTTTGCATTAAATCTGTTCATTGGTTAAATCTGGTTCATTGAACTTCCAGATACAAAATTTTTATGCAAAACTTAAAGATGAATTCTTTAGTATATCACTACATACATTTCTTAACACATATTTATATACATGTATTAGTAGAAATTTATATACATTTAATTTGATAACGTGGATGTAAGCTTTTATGACATTTGTAAATGCTAAAATCTGTTAAATGTTTTCATTAGGGTAAACAAATATGGGAAAAATTAGAAAATATCCTTCTGCTTACAGCATGTACATTAAACTGATTATGAGTTTATGCTTTAGTGAATTCAGTCATTTATTATTAGCAGACAAAATTTGCACTTTGATTTCAAAGGCATAGTTGAATTTCACTAATTTTACATCAGAGGTCTAGGGCTGAAGAGCTTTGAATTTAAAGAAAAGTGAGTCTGATATTTAAACTAGCAACATGATATCACCATAGTACATAAACTTCAATTTAAGTAGCATCTCTAAACTACACATTAAAATAGGAATAGAAATACTGTCCATCTCTTAGAGTTGTGAGAATTAAATGAGATGTGCATACCATAAGGCTCCTCGTGCCAATTCATACCACATTCCTCTAAAATGTTAGCTATTATTTCAGTCTGGAATAATCAACCATCAAATTTTGTCTTGTGCTTTCTCTTAAATAATGTTTTAGTGAAATATAAACAAGAAAACATTTTGAATTGTTTAATTTCTTTCCTTCTTTGAATAGTTACTAGAAATAACTGTCAATTTTTCTCTCATTCTTTTTGCAAGGGATTGGTAGTCTTTGCCAACAACTTCTGGCAACCCTTTTGTTCCTTTCACAGGCTCAGGCTCTTGGTCATCTTCTGTTTCTTTTATGTGTCTTTCACTCAACCTAATTTTTTTTTTCCTAGGGGAGCCAAAGTATTAAGTACCAGAAAATTGACTGAAGCATGTGTGACATCAATCACAAGACTACTCTGGCTAATCTGACTTTGCGCTCTTTTTTTCCATCTTTTGTTTTTATTTCATAAAATTTTTATTAAATACTGAAACATAAAGCAGTTCAAAATGTACCTTTAGAGAATGTTGCAACCAAATATCAATGCATATATGATAGCTGTAGATTAAATATATCAATGATCATAGGAAATGATTTACTAATTTTAAGTGATAGCTGTAGGATAGATGATTCATAAAATAATAGATTTATAAAACAATCTATTTATGTATACATTTAGCAATTAATACATAAAAATTTGTTAGTCTTATATCTTTGTTACAATTATCATGAATGCAACATATTAAGTGAGCTTGAGTCAGTACTTATCTGTTAATGTTAAATCTAATTCAATCATATCTGTGGAATTTAAACACATTATTCCTTCTGATTGACATTAGAAAACTTTAATTCAGAAAATGATTTCAGCATGTACACTAATATTGGAGGGATTCCCATTAGTGGATGTGTAAAAATTACTCACTATGGGGAAATATGCCTTGATGACACAGTTATTTCATTTTGTAGGCGACTGAAGACAACAGTTTTAAAATTTTTTTAAACATAGCTCTAAATTTTATTTAGGATACTAAAGTGAATTAAGTGTAGTTTCATGAGCTCTTCAAAACAATATCTTAAAAAGATACAGTCTTTCTTGAAAAATGAAAATAAAAACACCAATTGTTTTAATTTCTTAATTTTTTTCTGAATTTGCATTCTAAGTTTTCAATTTCTTAAATCAAATTGATCAAAACGGAACCATTTTCTATAAACTGGCAGAAACATTTAAGTGCCATAAAATTCACAATTCTTGACCATTCTTTTATTGAGCAATGGTCCTTAAGTGATGACATCCATTGTCGAAGGCATCTTCCAAAAAAAAAAAATACAGCAATTTTTGAAAGAGAAACGAGATTGTCTTTTTAAGTAATATAACCCTGGTGCAATTTTCTCTCTTTTTTGACCCTTTTTATTTCCTGAGGGTTTTAAGTAAAGACCTCCAATTTAAAACCTATTATTCTGTAGGAGTTGCTTTTCCCCTCCCCCCAACTGTAACCTTGCTGTAATCTCTGCCCTGTTATTTTCTGACTTTTTCACTTTGCTTAGCACGGAACTCTACTTAAGATATACCAGAAGATGTGTGTGTGTGGTGTATGCACAATAGATGTAGCCGACAAGTAATTTTAAGTACATTAAATATCATCCCAGTTTCCTTCTATATTGTCACAATTGAAAATATAATTCATTATTGCTTTATGAGCTATATAGATTTCCGTGGAACTCAGTTTTTAAATGATGAGACTTACTCAGAAATAATTAGCCAATAATGATAATGATAATAATAATAACTTCATATAGCTATTTCATATCTGCAAATTACATGGCCTTGTTTTAACAGTATAAAAGAATTCTAACAATGAGAAGATATGTTCCTGAGGAGTATATTCAATTTAATTCAAATAGATACATGAAGTTCAGAAGACAAATTCTGATGGCACCAAATTCTGGTCATCTGCGCCTGTTGGAGGAAACATTTTGGAGAAAAGTTAATGCTTTGAAACAGTGATCTCATCAAATCAGGGTTCATAAAGATTCCGCTGGGTGCAGTGTTAAGTTTTGTTTTCTTTTCTTTATGTTTTTTGGTTTTTTGGGGTCACACTCAGAAATGCTCAGGGTTACTCCTGGCTCTACACTCAGGAATTACTCCTAGGCTGCTTAGTGGACCATATGGGGATTGAACCCATGTGGGCTGCATGAAAGGCAAATGCTGTACTATCACTCCAGCCCCATTAGAAATACTTTAAAAGGGATCAAATTTTCAGTACTTAATATTCTATATGTTCTATCCCAAACTTTGCTGTGAAGTTACAAATAATCTGGTTTGTCCTGGCCCACCTCCCTCTTTCCTCCCGTCCTATATTTTTCCAAAACAAGTCCATGTTTCTCGAATTTTCCTGTGGTGTTCTCACATCAGCAAAAACCCAATGCTCAATTAGGGTCAACAGGACTTCTCTAACCAAGGATTCAGAAGGAAATCATATTCACTTATTGAGTTGGATATAAAGCAAAAATTTACTCCGAGGATTACTATTGTGATAATACATTAATTCAATTAATATATTTATTTCTCAAGAAAAGCAAATATTTTCTCATTGGAAATTTTGAGATGGTCCCATTGATTCACCTATTTTTGTTGTCCAGCTTGAAGCTGCCTCCTCTCAGCTTCCAAGTGGGAGATGCTTACATTTGTCCAAATATGCTTCTCCATGACACTTCAGCAAAAATTGACTGGTCTGATCTGAGCCCCAGAGTTTCCATGCAATGTACAAAACCTGTGGCCAGGTCTTGTTACTACCTTATCTGTTTACTCAGCTTCTTGAAATTCAAGGAGGAAATCAAAGAGGAGTAGTTTCTGGGCTGAAGAGCAGTTTGATGATCTTCAGCTATGAACAGGTGTGGTCTTTTGCAGTCCTTGAGAAACTGACAAAGTGGCTGGATCTCTGCTTCCCACTCATTGTCATAACCCTGTGAGTATGACTAGGTGGTTTGTGTGAAGTAATTTGATTTGTTATAGTGTGAGTGGTTTACAACCATCATTTGCGAGTA
This sequence comes from Sorex araneus, assembly GCF_027595985.1. Classification (NCBI taxonomy): domain Eukaryota; kingdom Metazoa; phylum Chordata; class Mammalia; order Eulipotyphla; family Soricidae; genus Sorex; species Sorex araneus. The sequence continues at coordinate 190,433,013 of NC_073313.1, forward strand.
AATTACTTAGCCGTATTCTTCTTTATGACTGGCTGAAGAAACTTACTTGATGGTATAATATAATTTATTCCTGTGAATAAGTGAGTGACCTTCACATCTCAGTCTGTCTTCAGTGACTTATGAGGTTTTTTTTTTTTCATTCAGGGAAATGGCCTGTGTTTTACCACCAACCACCATTTTCTACATTGTGTTCCCCTAATTGTCAACATAAATAAGCTAGCCTTCTTAGATGCTGATGAAATTTATATTAACATACTAAATATCATATAATACTGCTTGGCATGAAACATAGCATCTTTCTTCTTGTGCTCTGTAAGCAACACACATACACATTTTTTCCTTCCTGTATTGATGATTCTTTTTGGTAGACTGAATCAAAGAGTACTAATCCTATACTGCAGATGGGAAAACTAAGGCTCAGAAAACAAATCAAAAACAGCAAGAGATGAGTAGTGGAATACAGGCAAGTCATAGAGCATATAACAGGAAAAGATGCAGCTAAAGAGAAGTGCCAAAAATTTGCCACCATGGATTTAAAAGTAAGTAGGGGATTTGTGCCATGTTTTGATATTGAGCCATAAGCAATGATTTTGTGGGAGTTCAGATTTGTTCCAGTCATTGTTCTAAGTACTGTCATAAATTAGATCACTTAATCCTGGTGACAGTTCTTTAAGGTGAGCATTAATTTGAAAATCTCATATTGATGGGGACAGAGAACTAGAGGACAGTTGTTAATTTTCCTCATATCACGTGGGAGAGATAACAACCAGATGTGGAATTAAAACATGTGCTATATTTCTTGACTTATTAAATGGAGATTAAATAAACTTCAGAGTTCGCTTAGCTTAGTATTTCTCAGGATGTCATTATTGTACCATTCTGTATCTTTAGTAATAATGACAAATGGAATATCTGAGGTTTATTTTTACTTTTAAATTTACTTTACTTGAACTGGAGCGATAGCACAGCGGGTAGGCATTTACCTTGCATGTGGCCGACCTGGGTTCAATACCTCAGTCTCTCTCAGAGAGCCCAGAAAGCTACTGAGAGTATCCCACCCACATGGCAGAGCCTGGCAAGCTACCCGTGGCATATTTGATATGCCAAAAACAGTAACAACAAGTCTCACAATGGAGATGTTACTGGTGCCAGCTCGAGCAAATCGATGAACAATGGGACAACAGTGCTACAGTGCTACCTTAATTACTTCTGTATTTATTTTGTTTTGGGGGCCACATCTAGCTGTGCTTAGAGCTTACTCCTGGCTGTGTACTCAAGAACCCCTCCTGGTGGTGTTTGGAGAATCATAGGGAGTACTAAGGAATGAACTCAGCAAAACATGGCCAAATCCCCTACTTACCTTTAAATCCATTGTGGCAAATTTTTGGCACTTCTCTTTAGCTGCATCTCTTCCTGTTATATGCTCTATGACATGCCTGTATTCCAATACTCATCTCTTGCTGTTTTTGATTTGTTTTCTGAGCCTTAGTTTTCCCATCTGTAATATAGGATTAATACTATTTGAGTCAGTCTACCAAAAAGAATCAGGACTGAACTCAGGTCTGTCATGAGCAAGGCAAACGCTTTGCTTACTATACTATCTTCTTAGTTCTGACATTTTTCCATAAGGAAATTACATAGCAATTTTTATTTCAGTAAATTAAATAGGTAATTTCTATACATAAGAAAATTTGAAAAGCTTGTATTTTTCTGTCTTTTTTTTTCTTTTATTTTTCTTTTTGGGTCACCTTGGGAGATGCACAGGGGTTACTCCTAGCTTTACACTCAGGAATTATTCCTGGCGGTCCTGGGGGACCATATGGGATGCTGGGAATCAAACTCTGGGTCGGCTGCGTGCAAAACAAATGCACTACCTACTGTACTATTACTCCAGCCCCAAAGCTTATATTTCTCTTTCTACCATTCTATATGATGGGGTTCAAATATGGTGTGAACCATGGGAACACCTGTAAGGGCGATTAGAGGATGCCCTAAAAGCCTCCATCCCTTTAGGAGAGTCCGGCAAACCACCAAAGTATCCCACCTAGCAAGCTACCCATGGTGTATTAAATATGCCAAAAACAGTAACAACAATGGGCCTCATTCCCCTGACACTAAAAGAGGCCTCAATATGGCAGCATTAAGAAGGATGAGCAAGGAGCTGATGATAAAATCTCAGGGACGAACTAGACTGCCAAAATGAAGAAGGACTAATATGACTGTCTGTACTTTCAATGCATATATGTTGGCATCAGAAGCATCCATCAAGGACCTGATGGTGCAAGCACAAAAGATCAAGTACAATGTCATTGGCCTGAGCGAGATGAGAAGGCACCGATCACATCACGACATTTTTAACACTGGAGAAGAACTGTTCCTCAGAATATGCAACAATAGAGGCATTGGTTGTGTTGGTGTCCTTGTAAATACAAACTTGCCCATGAGCATTGATTCATTAGAATGCCTAACAACCCAAATCAGATGATTTCACTTTAATAGATGTGGCTCACTACTGGCACTTTCTATCTTCATTGTCTACACACCAACATCCAACTATGACAAAGAAGAAATTGAGAAGTTCTACATGGAACTGTAGAAGTTTTCTAAAGAAGACAACATCTTCTACAAGATCATTGTTGGTGATTTTAATGCCAAGATAGGACCGAGAAAGTTGCTCGAAGAACTCCACATTGGGAACCGTGGCCTAGAATGGAACGAACAGAGTAAGAGACTGTCTGAGTTCATCATGTCAACCAAGACTATCCATGGAAACTCACAGTTCCAGAAGGCTGAATCTAAATATTGGACATGGGAGTCTCCTGGTGGATAGTTCCACAATGAAATTGACCACATCATATTCAATTGATGGTTTTGCCTGACCAATGTTGCTGTTGTCCCAAAATTCCAAATGGGATCAGACTCCTTCTTGCAAAATTCTACTTCATAGAGCATAGAGAAAGGTCTGCAAAGTTTAAGTTTAAGAAGAGAACTCCCAGAATGACCAACAACTGGGAGTTCCTTGGCACTATTGCGGCAATGTGGGAAGGTGCCACGTTGACAAAATCGATGAGGAATATGATTGATTGGTTCAGCACCTCCATGACTGCACAAGGAATGCCAAGAGTGGGAAAGCCACAAACAACCACCTGTCTTCGGAAACTCTCGAGCTCATTCGCCAATGTGGTTTGGCATGAGACTCAGGCAATCACAAGCTAACTTCCGAGCTTGCAAAGCTGTACAGAGAATAAAGGAAGACCTCAAAGAGAGAAGAGTAGCAATGTTGGCCAATGTGGTAGAAGCCAGGAAAAGTATTCATAACACTCACCTATCCTTCGCCAACTACAAGACCAAGATGACTGCTCTCCAATGTCCTGATGGATCTATCACATCTTCCAGAAGGGCAATGAAGAGGATTATTCATGACTTCTATTTAGATCGTTCGATAGCCAAGTCCAACTGACCACATACCAATTTCCGTAGGATGGATATGTCATTCCCAACGTTCTCACTTCTGAAATTCAACACGCCATTTTGTCGGTAAAGATGCGTACAACAGGTCCAGACAAAGTCAGACCTGAATACCTGAAGAATCTGTCACCAGTATTCATCAATACACTGGCTTGGCTCTTCACATGATACCTGTCTGAATGCAAGGTTCCACCCCAATGGAAAACTAGCAGGACCATTCTGTTGTTCAAGAAGGCAGACATCCATGACATTGGCAACTATCGCCCAATCTGCCTGTTGTCCATCATCTACAAGTTGTTCACTGGAGTCATCCTGAATAGGATTGGCAGAACACTAGATGAAGGACAGCCATGCGAGCAAGCCGGGTTCTGAAAAGGGTTCAGCATGATCGACCATATACACACAGTGACCAAGCTCATTGAAGTTTTTCGAGAGTTCAAGATACCGCTCTGTCTAAGATTCATTGATTTAAAGAAGGCCTTTGATTCTGTTGAGACTGAAGTGGTCATGAAGTCCTAGCTAAACAGGGCATTCAAACTCAGTACATCAGGATCCTCTGCAAGCTGTATTACGGATTCACAAGGATCTCACCATTCTACTAGGATGTGATCATCGACGTAAAGAGAGGGGCTCAGCAGGGTGATACCATTTCACCGAAACTCTTCAGTGCCACCCTTGAGAACGTCATGTAACGACTAGAATGGGAAGGAGAGGAAGTGAAGATAGACGGGTTGGCAACTACACCACCTATGGTTTGTTGATGACATTGTTCTAATAACACCAAACATTAGCCTAGCAGCACAAATGCTGGCCGACTTCAACCGTGAGTGTGGAAAGGTCGACTGCAGCTAAATCTCACCAAGACAATTTTCATGAAAAACGAACTAGTCCCTGATGTTCCATTTGTTCTCAATGGAATGAACATCTCTGAATGCAGCAGCTATGTGTATCTGGGTCGAGAAATCAACATGAGGAATGACTTGGCGCCAGAACTGTGCAGGAGGAAGAGAGAAGCGTGGAATGCCTTCAAGAGTGCCAAAGAAGTGGTTAAGAGGATGAAGAACCTCTGGCTCCGGGCACAACTTTTCAACTCCACCATTCTTCCTGTATTAACATATACCTCAAATACCTAGGGCCTACGAAAACTGGATGAGAACACTATTAGGGTATACCAGAGAGGAATTGAAAGAGCTATACTTGGAGTATCATGTTTCATTCAATTGAGAGAAGGAATCTGGAGTTCCAACCTCCATCGAATATCGAGAATCAGGGATGCTGTCTCGTTTGCAAAGGCGTCAAAAATCAGATGGGCCAGACACATAATGCTATTTAGAGATGACCACTGGACTAGAGCTGTTACTGACTGGATTCCCCGGGATGTCAAAAGACCCTGTGGCCTCCCACCATGAGATGATCAGACTTCTTCATCAAAACCCTGAACAAGGATGAGGCTCTTTGTGTTCCTGGAGCGAGAAGATACCATTGGGCTACACTAGCACGCGACAGGGAAGAATGGAGACATTACTGGTGCCTGCCCAAGCAAATTGAAGATCAATGGGATGACAAGTGATACAAGTTATACCATTCTATTTGCAGCTAGAGTCTCTTGAAAGCTGTGTGGTAGCTGGGCTGGGAAGAAAATACTGACTGGCAGGTGAGACTCAATGCTCCTTCAGCCTTAGTTCCTCTGATTTTTTTCCCAAATTAAGATTTTCACTAATAATTCATATGAAGGGTCTTGCAGACTAAAAAAATAGTTGGAAATCCAAGTTGGTCTGATCTCCCCTCTCTCCATTTCCCAGATATAAAAACAAAGAGACTGAATTACTTGAAGAGTTTTCTTAAGATATAGAGTTTACACAACAGCTAATTAGAGAGAGAGAACAGAAGGGAATGCCTTGCCACAGTGGCAGGGTGGGGTGGGGGGGAGATGGGATTGGGGAGGGTGGGAGGGACGCTGGGTTTACGGGTGGTGGAGAATGGGCACTGGTGAAGGGATGGGTTCCCGAACTTTGTATGAGGGAAGTATAAGCACAAAAGTGTATAAATCTGTAACTGTACCCTCACGGTGATTCTCTAATTAAAAATAAATAAAATTAAAAAAAACAAAGATATAGAGTTTAGTGACCACTGTGTAACTTGAACATTTGGCTTCTAAATTTTGGTGCTATTGCTCTCGATGATACTAGGGGCATTAATTAGCATTAACTCAATTTCTCTGAAGAGTCACCCTAACAATCAAGATGAGTAATGTGTACAGTAAAAATTTCAGAATGATACAATTAAGCTGGGAATTTAAAAGTTGCAGGTAGTCAGTGTGTATACGGAGAGGAAGGGGTAGTGTGCAGCTTTTTAGAGCAACCAGTCTTTGGTCTTCTGAAGTGTCTGAATATTTGTGCATCAAAGTAATTACTTGGTGCTTTATAGAAAAATGGATGGGGGGTTGGAAAGTCAGAATGGAAAAAATTTTGAGAATGCAAAATGTAACTCAAAAGTTACAATTGCAATATCAAAGGTTGCAATGGAAATATGAGGGAAAAAAAGAAAACATGGATGACACTGTACACAACAAATCAGAAGAGATAAAATCATGCAGTGTCCTGCAACATGGATGGAACTTGATGATATCATGTTAAATGAGGTAAGCCAGTAGAAGGACAAACATAGGATGATCTCACTCTGATATGAGAACTGCACTAGGGAACTCAATTTTTGAAATATTCCTAGATCACCCATGACCCCAGAGTATAGAGAGAAAAAGGGCAGAGAAGGAAAAAATCAAGAGAGGAATAAGATGGGAAGCAGGAGGGAGCAGGAGTCAAGGGAATTTCTTGGTAGTTTAAAGGAGTGGTATAGCTAAACATCCAAACTATAGAGTCAACAACACTGAAAATAAGAGCTTAAAAGTTTAACAAACTTATAAACTTATAAATGTACCTTTTGGAGCTGGAGAGATAGTATAGCTGGAGCTTGACCCGGGTTCAATCCCCGCATCACATATGGTCCCCTGAACACTGCCAGGAGTAATTCCTGAGCGCAGAGCAAGGAGTAACACCCGACCTTTCTCCATAAAAATATGACTGTCAAAGTGGCAGGCTGTTGATGAAGGAAAGGAACCTAAGAATTCTGTTGGAGGAAAGAAGAAATTAGTATCGAGTTGGTGCTGGAATATAGTATGTTGTAGCACTGTAGCACTGTTGTCCCGTTGTTTATTGATTTGCTCGAGCAGACACCAGTAACGTCTCCATTGTGAGACTTGTAACTGTGTTTGGCATATAGAATACACCTCAGATAGCTTGCCAGGTTCTACCATGTGGGCAAAATATTCTCGGTAGCCTGCCAGGCTCTCAGAGAGGGACAGAGGAATCGAACCTGGGTCAGCCCCGTGCAAGGCAAATGGCCTACCTACTGTGCTATCGCTACAGCCCAACAAAATATGTATAAAACCCAAATATGAATAAACTTTGTAAATCATGATGCTTTAATTAAAATAAATAAATTTGAGTGACAAATATTGACTAATTTTAATGAAGCTGGTGTTTGTAGGGGGGAAAAAACGATCTTTTCAGGAGGAAAGGCAGACTTTCAAATGATATAACAGTAACCCAGATCTAAGTGAGTACTGGGGGTGACTAGACAGTCACTCCCAAGAAGAAATATTACTTGAGGTTGGTAACTTTAATTTCATAGTGTCGGACCTTAGTGTGTACTCCTCAAGTAGTATGTTATCTTCTTCCTTGGAAGAAAATTCTACTTAGACTCAGTAAATCAATGAACTACACTTAATTTTTGCCCCTTCAAAGAGAAATCAATCGGACACTACAGGTGAGGATAGAGGGTGGATTTCTGTGGACTTTTTAATCTTTTACATTGTTGGACATCGGAGAATTTTTGGTTATTTGTTCATCTATTTGATGGGTCCACCTGTGTTATACAAATAGTTGCCTATTTAGACAGGGCCAAGAAGAGGATGGCATTTTGGGGTCATACAAGAAAAGGATGAATTTTTTTTCTTGGTTTATAGCTTAAATTCTAGTTTCAGAGAAAGAATAGACTATTTCTCAGAATGGTACATAAAATTGAGAAGATGATGTTTTGCCTAGATGATAACTTAAATTTCAAGATTTATAGTTTCTGAGAAAGAAGAGACTATTTCTTAGAATGGTATGTATAATTGAGTGAAAAGGGATTTAATGTGAAATTCTAGGAAAGTAGAATATTTACGCAAAAGGAATTGCAAGCCAAAATAAAGACGGAATCTCTTACTTGAATGTACTATGTACATAACAAATAGTCATTCTTCTAATAATATAAGTAGTTCTTACAACTCTTTTTTGGAGGGGAAAGGGGCACACCAGGTCATACACAGAGCTTGCTCCTGACTCTGTACTCAGGTATTCTCCTTACAATGCTGGGGCTAGGGATGAAGGGTTTGAACCCAGGTGGGCCATGGACAAAACAATTACCTTAGTGTCTATACTATCTCTGCTTGATCTTGGTAATTCTAGAAGAATAAACAAGGTAATAAGAATTAGAACCAGTACTTGTGGGAGTGGGAAGAGAAAATGGGGACTTTGGTGGTGGAATATGTGAAGGGATGGTTGTTGGAACATTGTATGATTGAAACGCAATCATGAATAACTTTGTAATTGTATCTTACAGTAATTCAATTAAAAAAATAGAAATAAACCCCAATGCTTGTAAAGTAGGATATTTATCTGACAGTAGCATAAAGAGAAAAAGATAATGAATGCCATTGTAGTTACAGAAACTTGCTTGAATAATACCTAAGATAATGCAAGAGAATTTTAATGCCAAGTGTGAAATGTATAAAGCTAGAGGATGAAGGAAAGCAAAGAACAACTGGTTAAATTAAAAGAAAAAAGACATCATGTGATTTTTAAAAAATTTCCTGGATTTACATCATTCAGCAGAGATTTGAGGAGTATGCTAATAAGTAATGGACTTTTAAATTTATGTTTGTAAACAAAGAACCTGGAAAGCAAGAACTCTCAATCACTTAAATTTAGGTTAACTAATGATGGAAAGGAAGCAAAAATGTTTAACTAAGAGTTGAACTCTATTATCTGTATCCTGGAGAGATTCATTGAGAAAATAAAGTACAGAAAGTACTGTGAGATTGAAGTTTATGGGAAGGGAATAAATAGTAAAAGAACATGTAAGTGTTTTTTTTTTTTTAACAAATTTAAGCTGGACATAGATCACTGATTCTTAACTCTCTCTGCACAGTAGAGATATCAAAAAAGTTTCAAAAGATATTTTCAGGGATTCTGATTTAATTGGTATGAGGTGAGGACCCAGGCATAGCATTTTTTTTAATAGAACTTCTCCAGGGGATTCTAATATGCAGTTATCTTTGAGAACCATTGCCCTGGATAAATTAATTATACACCAGAATTCACAAAGAACTTACAGGTGTTACAGGTGGAGAACAGAAGAGGTGTCAGAAACTGGAGATGTTATTTTTAAAAACACAGAAAATGTGGACTCTGGAATCTATAGAACAACAAGTCTGACACTCTTTCTTAATATAATCTGAGAAAAATATTCTGTAAGCACTTATAAAAAAAGTAATTAATTGGAATCAGCATGGGCATTTATGTGTGTGTGTTTGTGTGTGTGTATGTCAAAAAAATCAGTATGATTATTTTACATTGCCATCACAAGTGACTTAAAATATGTTTGTGCTTTTCTATTTTTTGATTTTACTTCATACCTAGCAGTGCTCAGGAATTATTCCCGGCTCTGTTCCTATGAGATGCCGAGGATAAAACCTGGGTTGGCAGGTCATCTGGTTAGTTGTTTAAAAGGCAAGCTCCCTGCTTGCTGTACTATTGCTCCAGCCTCCTCAGTGGTTTTCTTAGTGTAACTTGAAAAGGTACAAGTGCTCTGGGAGGTATCTAAAGCATCTCTTGAAAGCAGTTCACAAGTGAGGAAAAGTAGGCAGGCTCGAGCCCCTCCATCTTACCACCGCTTCAGCCTCTGCTTCTCTCTACTTCCATTTTAGTTTTTCAAATCACATTTGATTTTGAATATATTTTGTATTCCAACTAATTTAGAAGCTGCTATTTTAAATGACAATTCTCAGAATCTGAAGTCACATGTCCGAAGGTAAGTTTCATTCATTAAACAGATGACAAAGTTTGACAGTGTTATAACCCAATCTTCTTTTACTTAGAATTTTGTGGAAAACATTCAAGGCTTTAACAATAGACCAGAGACTGGGTGGCTTCGGAGAGAAGCAGACATTAATTATTCACAGTTCTGGAGGCGGAGGAGATGGAAACGTGTGCAGACTCGCTTCTCCTTGCTGGCCTGCTATCATTCCCTCTGCTGTCTCTTCCTCTTCTGACCAGACTCCCTTCTTTTTTTTTCTTCTTTGCTTTCTGTGTCACACCTAGCGATGCACAGGGATTACTCCTGGATCATGCACTCAGGAATTACTCCCGGCGGTGCTCGGGGGACCATATGGGATGCTGGGAATCGAACCCGGGTCTGCTGGGTGCAAGACAAACGCCCTACTCGCTGTGTTATCTCTCCAGCCCCAACCCTTCTTAAAGATTTTTTTTGAGGAGTTTGATTCCATTTGAGTTGCTTAAATTGTACTTTTTTTGGAAACGCATCAGAAAATTTTTAATTTTTTTCTTTTGTTTTTTTCACTTGGGGGCCACATCTGGAGGTACTCAGGATTTACTCTTGTTTCTGTTCTCAAGGGTCACTCCTGACAGTGCTTGTGGAGCCATAACCAATGCCTCAGATTAAACTGTGGTCAGCCACATGCAAAACAAGTGCCTTAGACCCTGCGATAACTTTCCAGCTCCTAAATATCCAAGTTTTATGAGTTGATAAAACTGGACTGCCGTTGATGACTTTTTGTTTCAATAATAGAATTTATAAGAGGAGTCTATTTAGTAGAAGAGTTCAGATACTAAAGTAATTGCACAAAAGATATCATAACATAATTCATATTGTTTTAAATAATTAAGTCTATTTTAATCTCATTTACCTAAATTCTTGAGGTTGAATCAGGTGCATACTTCTTCCAAGAAAGAGAGATTTGAAATACTTTCCAGACATTCTGTGATGGGGATATTCTGGAGAAATCTAAAATTGAATTCAATTACATGGAGCTCTCTTCAAGAATACAGGCCTCTCCTAAGTAAGTGTCACAGAAGGCCCTTTAACTCAGATGCTGAGGTATATTAAGTTGTTGAAATTCGGAATTTTCTTAGAGGACATAGAAAACACCCTCATATCCTTTATCTATGGTATTGGAATTAACATCTCCCAGAGCAAATTCAACTTAGTGTTTTAATTTAGATCATGTAACATACTTGGTGTATGAATATTACTTCTTGTGGATTAATAATTAAAATTTTCTTCTAAAATGTGTTTTATTGTGACTTTTAATATTCTTCTTTCTGAAGAATGAGAAATGTAAATCAGGCAAGAAGTGGTTACAATACAACATTAAGTTACTGGCTAGAGAGAATAAAGAGGAAAATGAAAAAAAAATGTATCAAGACTTCTAGCCCTTAGATTTAATTAAAAGCTGCTCTTTTTGTTTGCCTTTTTGGCATGACTGAAGATTAATATTTTTTCATTTTTCTATAAAATTAAAATGTCCATTGTTGCATTTTAAATGATAGAAAAAATTTAAATCAGTCTGAAATAATACTTCAAACCAACAACTAAACCAAGAACCAGCCATTAAAAAAGGAATCTTAGCAATCAGAAATAAAAATTCCTAAAATGTTCTCTTGACTTTTAGTAGGAATTCCCAGTATCCCTAGTGACTTATTATTCTAAATATTCTATTTACTAGTAGGTTTTATTTGGATAAAGTATTTTAATGTAGGATGTAAAAACTTTAGATGAAATGTTTGTTTCTCTAATTTTTTATTTTCACCTTTATATTCCTATTCAATATAAAGCTTATTGTATTTTGATTCAGATAATTATTTATTTGTGGTGGTTGTGATTGAATTTCTAGAGTTGGTCACAAGCTATGAGAGGAGGAAGCAAAAGGGATATTAATAAAACAGATACATGGAATGAAGGAACTCACACTGAGTGGTAGAACTGGTTAGAGACAATTGTTCCATGATAGTCAACAATATTTTATTTAGAACAGTTTTATACTACCTACAAGGTTTTGTTGTCATAACTGTATTAGTAGAAACTCTAAGAGATTACATTCATCTAACAAGATCTGTAGAGATTATATAGTTCAAATTTCTTACTTCGAAGAGCACTCAGATTTTTTATATATAATATCCATTAATTAAAATTCACTTTAGTCATATGGATACATGTATTAATATTTATACATTTATTTATTTGTTTATTTGTCACATCGAATTGTGCTCAGGGATTACTTCTTTTTTATTCTAATTTTAATTTTAAAATTTTTAAAAAATTTTATTGAATCACCATGAGATAGTTACAAGCTTTCACCTTTGGGTTACAATCTCACAATGATCAAACACCCATCCCTCCACCAGTGTACATTCCCCACCACCAATATCTTGGATATACCCCCCCTCTTTCCCACCCTCCCACTGCCTCCATGGCAGACAATATTCCCCATACTCTTTCTCTACTTTTGGGCATTATGGCTTGCAACACAGACACTGAGAGGTCATCATGTTTGGTCCATTATCTACTTTCGGCATGCATCTCCCATCCCAACTGGTTCCTCCAGCCACCATTTTCTTAGTGATCCCTTCTCTATTTCATCTGCCTTCTCCCCTCATGAGCATGAAGCAGTCTTCCAGCTATGGGGCAATCCCCATGGCCCTTGTATCTACTGTCCTTGAGTGTCAGCCGCATGTGATGTTATTTTATACTCCACAAATGAAGGCAGTCCTTCTATGTCTGTCCCTCTCTTTCTGACTCATTTCACTTAGCATGATACTCTCCATGTTTATCCATTTATAAGCAAATTTCATGACTTCATCTCTCCTAACAGCTGCAAAGTATTCCATTGTGTAAATGTACCAAGGTTTCTCTAACCACTCATCTGTTTTAGGGCACTCGGGTTGCTTCCATATTTTGGCTATTGTGAACAGGAGCACTCACATTTTATACCATCTCATATTTTGTTCCAATGAGAGATTCTTGGGTAAGGGAGCTAATTCAACTCCATTTTTTTTTGTTTGCTTTGGGGGTCAACACTCAGCCATGGTGAGGGGTTACTCTTGATTCTGTACTCAGGACTTACTCCAAGTGAATGTGGTGGATCTTATAGGATGATGGGGAAGGCATCTGGTCTTCCTGATGCAAGGAAAGTGCCTAACTCTCTGTCTTATTGCTCTAGACCCATTCTATCAGCTATAGAGGAGACCATGCCATTTCTTAAATTCTGAAGTTTCATCCATTTGTAGGAATTTAAAATGTAGTTTTAGTTGATTATTATTCAGGTGTGGTGAAACCAGCAGTTTGGAACATAATTGCCATCAAAAAGATAGTTTTTTATAGCTCCCAAGAAGAAAGTGGAGCCCATGCCATGCTGGGTCACATGGGAATCAGCAGGGTGAGTTGGGAGGCAGAGGGAGCAAGTGAAAAGCAGGGCAAGAGCCTTTTTAATGATTTGCTAGGGTGTGGCCCCTCTCACAAAAAAACCTTAAACACAGACAGAAAGTCATACAACTCAAATGCATGACTTAAATTTAGTATATATAGTAAAATGATAGTATATATATTTAGAGACACTAAATAGGTAGTAAGTATACTGTAGCACTACACGGTAGCACTGTCATCTCATTGTTCATCCATTTGCTCGAGCGGGCACCAGTAACATCTCTATTGTGAGACATATTGTTACTGTTTTTGGCATATTGAGTACACCACGGTAGGTTGCCAGGTTCTGCCTTGCAGGCGGGATACTGTCGGTAGCTTGCTGGGTTCTCTGAGAGGGAGAGAACTGAACCCAGGCTGGCTGCGTGCAAGGCAAAGGCCCTACCCTCTGTGCAATTGCTCCAGCCCAGTATATATATATACATATACATATACATATACATATACACATATATATAATCTACCATTTTACTTCAATAGCTTTCTCAAATTTGGGTATCATGACTTAATGTAGTATTAATATTAATGTTTTATGTCTGTAATGTTACTGTACCACACATAGTCCCATTGTACTAATATACCTTCAACACTATCCCTATGTCCCTTCTTTTCTATTTTTCCTGTTCCTACCTCTGCTGCCTTGGCAAACTCAGTTCTATAGGACAAAATTCAGAGTTTATTTAGGATGTTAAGAGAACCAATTTTGTGTTAAAAGAACCAATTCTGATTGTCAACATTATAACTGTGATGAAATTTTCAATTAAGTTAATTTTTACTTAAATCATAAGATCCACATAATTTTGTCTCTCTTTTTTTTTTTTTGCTTTTTGGGTCACACCCAGCGCTGCTCAGGGGTTACTCCTGGCTTTGCACTCGGGAATTACTCCTGGCGGTGCTTGGGGGACCATATGGGATGCCGGGGATCGAACCCAGGTCGGCCGTGTGCAAGGCAAACGCCCTACCCGCTGTGCTATCGCTCCGGCCCCTTATCTCCCTTTAAGTAAGATTCTAGAACCAGTTCTGATCAGCAATAGTGTAACTGTCTATCATAAAGTTTTTAGTTTCGTTTGTTTTTACTTAATTCATAATATCATCATATAATCTTGTGCCTCTCTAGACAAGATAATAAATATTTCTGGATCTGCATGTCATTTGAACTTTGGCAATAATTTGAGCTCTCCAAATAAAAAGTGATAATTATAAACCTCTAAAACACACATATTTCTATGACTAGTAATTACATCCCCAAACTAAGAACAGTGAATTTGTTAACCTAGTTCAGAAAAGTAACTCGTTGAATGGAAGAAGCCTTAAGTAGACTACATATTGTAAAAGGTTATATTTTAAAAGTACACCTGAAAGTTCATATTTTGAAACTTGGAAAAATCATTGTGACACAATCAGCTTTAATAAATGCAAGTTAGAGTCCCTGTTAGTCACTTTTATCATATTAAATAAAAATGTAACTAAATTGATGTCCCCAGCATTTAATTAACTCAAATTTAGAGAGTAATAGTTCATTGTATGGGGAAAGATGGATGTATTTGTGAGGAAATATGCCTATTTATGAACTGTGAATTCGGTTTTATACACTGCAATCATTTCCCCAAGATCTCTAACCCAACTTAATCCAACTGAACCCAAACAAAATCACGTATTTGTCTCCTCCCATCTTAAGTTACCCACTTTTACCTACTCTTTCCTCATATCAGAGTGCACCCATCTAGAGGCTCAATGCTCCAAAAACATAATTCTTTTCTTCTAAATCAATATTAGTGTAGTATAGCATAGAGAGATGATGTGGGAAAGCAACTTTCTCACAATAAATCCCCTCAAGATATGAAATATTACTAACCAGTCTTACTACCCCCCCCCAAACTATTCGAATTTTAGAAAGAAGTTTACTGGTGTCATAAATTAACTATGGGGTGGGGGGAGCAGGGGTCAGGAGTTTAGTATTGTGACAATATAAAATGGATAAGAAGGGACTGCAGTTTTAAGTGAAAACTATTAAGTGGGCGTATATCACTATGAATTATTTGTTCACTGAGACCACCTCTTAGAATAAGTTTTCACATTAATTAATTAAGGATGAAAACAAAGAAAACAGTTTAGCTACAGTTGTCAGCTTTCTAATACTATTCCTATTTTCTCAGTGTCTTCTTTTTACATCCTGATTTTACGGATTTCCAAAGAAAGTCAAACTTTTCCATAGAAGCTTCTCTGATAGGGACAAGGGACTTTTCAAGGAGAGACCAGGAGATAAGGATGTGAGGTGATTGCTGCTATTTTTCTGGACTGGCGCTTTGTAAATGACAAGGTGTGAGGTAAATGAGCAAACTGTGTCTAAAGATTATGTATTTTAAGAGTTAAATGATAAATTTATTTCTGGCCACAATTCTGAAGTTTAAGAAAGTGGTTATTTTTAGGTAATAACAAAATATAGAATTTCCTTTCCAGTGTGTTATAGATAATCCTCACGAAGCTGAGGTAATCAGAGAATAATTTCTCTGGTATTTAACCATGTGATGAGGTTCTTGTAGGGAGGATGCTTCATTTCAGGGTGTTTATCTATCCCATTCCATCAGGATTTTTGTTGCTAGGAAGCTGATGATAGCTCTGGCAGCTACTAGGATATGTCCTTGTATGGAAGAAAGTAGGATTGGATTCTACCTTACTGATCATTCATGTGTAGGCTAGCATTCACTATGAAGATAGGAAAGTTACTGAAAAACTCATGCCTTTCTCTAATTTGAATTTTCTTAATTCATAGGAATACAAAGTAGCTAAAAGGATAATGCAAAGTAAGGAGAGAGAGAGAGAAAGACAGGAAGGAAGG
Source organism: Sorex araneus (assembly GCF_027595985.1). Taxonomy (NCBI): domain Eukaryota; kingdom Metazoa; phylum Chordata; class Mammalia; order Eulipotyphla; family Soricidae; genus Sorex; species Sorex araneus. Next base: position 190,448,920 of record NC_073313.1, read on the forward strand.
AAGGAAGGAAGGAAGGAAGGAAGGAAGGAAGGAAGGAAGGAAGGAAGGAAGGAAGGAAGGAAGGAAGGAAGGAAGGAAGGAAGGAAGGAAGGGAGGGAGGGAGGGAGGGAGGGAGGGAGGGAAGAAAGAAGATAGGAAGGAAAGGAGGAAGGAAGAAAAGAAGGAAGGCAGGAAAATAAAGGAAGAGCATAAGGGTGAAAGAATTCTTGGTTTAGACTTGTTCCTGAAAAAATTTAAAAAATGCAGAAGTTCATCAAATGATTCATTAAACTGACAATTAGAACTTTTTTCCTATACTGAGTATTTACATTTTACTTTCTGCACATGTCTTTATGAGCTTCCTGCAACGAAGAAACAAATAACAAAGCACACACATACAAAAAAAAACCCAACCAAATCACCTTTGCATTCTGAAACATAAGATTTCTACCTAATTTAAAATTTCTGCCAATAATTTCACCATAAGAATGTGCCAAATAAAAGATTATTTTTAGTTTCCTGAGCTAAACAGCAGATACAGATCTGTTATTAAAGATAAACAATCTGTTAACGAAAATTTAAAAAATCTTGAAGACTGTTTCTTCTTAATATGTATGATTAAATCGTTTATGAACCTGATTTTGTCAGTAAATTCTGTTTTTTTTTCCTCTCTGGTGGACAGTTAACTAGTTTGTTTTAAAGGATGTTAACCTTTTCAACTAGCCACTGGATATTGTGGTGAGAACTGTCTGCTTCTCTCGATGTCCCTTGACAGTTTACAATGGCCTGTCTCTTTGACCTGGGTCTCTGGCTCTTATCATATGTATCGTAGTTCTTGTCATAGGAATGCATTTTAAATGGAAGCCATTTATAACTCCAAACAATATTAATTCCTTCTACACATCATTGTCATTCTTTATATCAGTGGTTTTCAACCTTTTCACACCTGTGAACTGGAGTTGAAAACCACAGCTTTATGTCACTAGGAAAGAGCTTAGAGATGTTTCCTTAATTTAGCACAGCTAAGGTACTAAACAATGTTGTTATGCTAATTAATATTATGTTCTATTGAGTCATTTGATACCATTCAATATTTGACAAAATGGGTCACTGATTAAATATGTTAATTCAGTTATATCTAAAATATTATAAAAATGAAATAAAATAGGCTCTCTTCCCTAGCTTTGTTTAATAAGAACCATTTAAATTGCAAAAGAGTTACCCTCAAGAGACTCATGCCAGTTCTTTTTATTTTAATAAGAGCATAAAAGAATATGAATGAAAACTGGAGTGGATTTTGCAAAATTTTCCACAGAATGATTAAAACATCAAATATTGTCTTAGACTGTTTGGGTTGCTGAACAAAATGTAATGGAATGGAAATTTCTATTTCACAAGCAGAAATTTGTATCTTTCAGTTCTAGGGACTAGCAAGTTCATGATCAAGACACCTGCAGATTTGATGTGAGGCAAGGACCCACTTTTTGCTCATAGTTGGCTGGTTTCTTGCTGTAGCCTCCCCTGAAAGAGGAGTTTTCTGGGGTCTTTTATAGGGGTGCTATTGACATTCAAGGGACTTGTTCCTTCATAAACTAATGACTGTCAAAGACTTAACCTCAAAATGAAATCACATTGAGGATTAGGTTCAACATATGAATTTTGGGAGTTATCAAGTGTATACAGAAACACATACAAATAGAAAATATATTATTGACCAATCTTTTCTTCAAAGCCACTTTACAGTTTTCTGATTCAATCAAAAGTACTTTCAAAGCCCTCTGTCTTGAAAACCAAAGGCATATTTTACTGAGATCTCTGACCTCAAAAATGAAGCTTTTAATTTGGTATTATGTGTAACTGGGGTTTTATTGTGTGTTTTTAACATCAACAAGTTCTTATTCTCCAAGTCAAAAACTCTTCTCTTGAAGTTAATCTTATTTTTCTATTCCAGATTAATATCTGGTGGCTTGACCTGATCTCAGGACTGGAGATGATGCTATTAGAAGGGCATTTCTATTCATATGTTGTACCCTGTGTTCACTTCGCATTCAGTTCTTGAAAGCTGTGAACACTCCAGTTTTAGGCTCACCTTGTTTTCAGCTGTTATTTACGTTGGACGCCTGCTTAAAACTGTCTTAAGTCTAAAAGGAAGCATGTGACTGAAATCAAGCATTCCAGCTCTCAGGGCAGTTTATATATAGTATAGGAGGCTAGATACTGCCTTGCATGTGGCCAGGATTTGATCCCTAGCACCCCAAGGAGCCCCCTGTCCTCTCCAGGAATGATCCCTGGGGGCAGAACCTGAGTACAGCCTAGTGTGGTCCAAAAACAAAATTAAAGAATTCAGGCTATAGCCTCCGTGTTCCAGCCCCAAGTCTTCACCTATTCAGGGGAGTAGCAGGTTATTTCATATCTCTACGTTTAAGATCTCTCATCTGCAAAATGGAAGTAATCATATGGTAAAGTCCCTTCCACTTCCCTGTAAATTTATGCTAAAAAATTGAATCAAATAAAGGGCAAGACCTGCTGCCGTGAGATAAATGAAATGAGAATGAAGACAGGGGCAAGATGAATTCGGAGGACAGACAGGGATGGGCCTTTTCCTTTGTGCTCCCATCACCCTCAGGGACTGACTACATGTGCTCACATTTGTCCACATTGAGAACAGTTAGAAACATACAGTTGTTCTTGGGGGATTTGAGAGGCTATTCACAGCCTGTTGAGTTAACAGCTTCTCAGAGGAGCAGAAACATATTTTACCAGCAGCCTCTAGGTCGCCTTTTGTGTCCTCAAGCATGGCTGCATGAAATAGAGTGAATAAGAGGTAACCAAGAGTGGAGGTTTTCTTTTTACACATCATTGACTATTTTCTTCTCTTCCCACTCTGTCTTTTCAGGGAGAAATGATAGGCTTTGGTGCCTTAATTATGATGTCTATTAGAACAATTTAGCCTTCTTCAATGCACAGCAATTTAGAAACTTCTTTCTTATTCATATTTGGCTTTTTATCCCTGGTATAATTTTTTTTTAAAAGAACAGGCCTATTATAGCAGGAGGTCTGCACTGGAAAAACTCTAAAATTGAACCTAAATTCTTAAATGCTAGCTTAAAATAATTAGTCATAACACCATAAAAACTATAATTTGTTTAATACATGTAATATGTCTTGTGCCCAACAAATAATACAATTAATTTTATTTATTGATAAGATAGTAAAACAATAAATTTTCATTTGAAACCCTTATTAGTTCTTATAGATAGTAAGGCACTATAGTCAACAAGTTGAATTCCATCACATCACTTTGCACAAATATATTTGATCATAAACTCTCCTTCTCCTTACACATACTTGTCGACAAGCCAATCATGAATTTAATCCTCTTATTTCTTCATGAGTCTGATATTAAAATCTAGGAAACATGCTAGGATACATTTAGATGCTAGAAAACATCTCTCATTTTTTTTTAATCATTTATTTTCTTACACTGTCTTAAGGTTTCTAGCTTTGAATTAAGAATTCTCATGCCCAGATAGAGTTATTTTTCAAGTGTGTGTCAAAAACACATCTATAGACTCCTGAAGGTCCTGCTAGCCTTGCTAGTTTGCTTTGGCTGGAATCTGGATTATAACTTAGTAGCAAGACTTGTAGAGAGCCTGTGCAAGTCAAGGGAGAAACAGCAATTTGTTATCACTGCTTGAGCTAGTTTTTGCCAAGCAAGAAAAATTTTAAATCTTGCATGATTGAATCTGATCTAATTTACAATCATCAGAACAAATCCATTGTAAATCTTTTCCCTTTTACAATACAAAGAATTTCTTTCCCCCTTGGAACACTCTTCATGCAATCCTTCCCAGTGAGGCTGAAGTGCTCCCTCCACAAGCACTCCTATTTTCCTGCCTCTCTTGCTAAAACTCAGTGAAAAATAAGCACAGATGAGAGGACACAGCGACATCTGCCTTCTTGCTTGTAGTTCCATAATTGACACGTTTGTGGGATGTGGTTGCACTGATATTGGTAGGAAGGGGAATTTTTTTTTTTATTATTGAAAATAGCTTTTTATTTCTCTTCATTGAAAATGACAATTGTGCGTCATAGAAAAGTGGGAGCTTGGAATGAAGAAAGTGTCAGGATAAATTTAGCTTTTGTATTTCTTCTAATCTCAATTTGGATATTATTTTCAAGATGAGCGCTGTGCAACTCTCAGGATGAAGGAGATTTTGAAAGGGGTGGGAAGCAGCCCAGGTGCACTGGACAGTGAACAATCAGATACAATTCAATCAATGGCTGGTTTTGTCTGTCCTTGTAGGAGGGCCTTTTATTCCCTTCCTCTCTGACCCGATATTTTTTTTGGTCACGCTGTGTGATAAATAGTAAGGTCAAGGGACTGGACACCAAATTTCTGGCCTCAGTTCAACCTGATAAATTATTGCTCTAAGTATACCATTTCCTGCCCTCCTGCTGTGTTTTTCAAAGCATCCCCCTTCATTTCATCGGTTAATTTACAAAGAAAGCAAAAATGTAATAACCAATTCTGGGATTAACTACGTATTCAAGATGTGAGTCTATCATATTTAATATGTACATAGACACACAAATTTGAATTATTGGTATTTGTGCAGGGGAGTTTGGAATTTAGAAACAAATTTCTAGCTTTTAGGCTAGGTCAAGATCAAGTACTTAATCATGTAAGCCTCTGAGTTTGGAAAAAGATTAGTGTAGATGATAAAGATCATCTCAATATAAGTGCTACTTATATTGATTGAGATAGTGGACAATATGGTTGAATAATGGAATGTTGGCTAACAAATATTAATGCTTTACACAATATAGTATCATAGAATTCACTGGTTTGTCACAGACTGGGAAAAACATGCAGGTGTTAAAGCTCTTGTCCATTACCCCATCACTTATGACTCTAGAGATAGAGAAACTATTAAATATTTTAATAATTATGTTGTCTTTATATCTTACAGAAATCATTGCAATACTAAGGCTTGTAGACTATTCTAGAAAGTATTTTCCTTAATAACTATGAACATTCTGGCTTTACTAGAACCTCTTGCAGTAAAGAGCAGTCTAATAAACTGTCTGAGGTTTTTTTGGTAATACATTTGCGTCTAATTAAAAGATAGGATTTTATATTATATGTTGGAAATAGGTCAAAATGAGTGATTTAAATAATATTTTGTTTTGTGGTTGGTGTTTTTTTGGGAGCCACACCTGGCTATGCTCAGAGATTATTCCTGGCTCTATGCTCCAATTACTCCTGGTGGGTTTGGGGGACCGCATGGGGTGCTATGGATTGAACCCAGTTCGGCCACATGTAAGACAAATGCTAACCTGCTGCACTATCTTTCCTGCCCCCAAATAATTGTGGTTTTTGGAATTAGACTATTCCAGGAATTTAATAATGATTGTCGCTTGAAAAGTGCTTTCAATTAATGTGCCTACACAGCAATCTGCTGAGGCAGAGAGGATGTTATGTTTTCCAGTGGGAAGCCTGTGGTTTAGGGACATTAAGCAGCTCAGGTTATAGAGTGACTCACTTAGGACACCTGTCCAGGATTCTATAGTTTCATCCAGTCTTCTCCCCATACCCCAGCATGAAAAATCAGAAATTTACCTGTGAATAATGACTTTGTAATTGACTTCATACATAAAGTTTCTTCAAAAGACAATTTATTTCTGTTTTACAGATAAACACAAACTCAGAAATTCACTTTCCAGTTTTACTGACTTGAAAAGAGTCTACAGATTAATGTTCAGGACTGTTTCACCATTCTTAGCCTGTGGGATAGAGAACTGAGTAGAAACTTGTCTTTGTTCCGTAGACTGAATGACTCTTCCCTTCTGTGACAAGAATTATCTAATTCTAACTATAGTGGGTAGGGCGTTTGCCTTGCACATGGCTGACCCAGGTTTGATTCCTCAGTCCCTCTTGGTAAGTCTGCCAAGCTACCGAGAGTATTCCACCCGCACGGCAAAACCTGGCAAGCTATGCATGGCGTATTCAATATGCCCAAAACAGTAACAAGTCTCACAATGAAGCCGTTACTGGTGCCCACTTGAGCAAATCGATGAACAATGGGAGGACAGTGCTACAGTGCTATAACTTTGGTTCAAAACACTCAGAATTAAGGATTAAATGCTGACCATGCCATTGAATTTATCTACTAAGGTGAAGGTAAAGATGAAGGTAAACTGATAATTACTAAGAAGATACTGTAGCTGGTCTTACTACTGGGCTTGTGTATGGATATGTGAAAGAGTGCTCTTGTAAAAATATCATAATATTGAGATCTGTAACTTGTGTTTGAAGATTTGGAAGGAAGAGGCTTCCTTTACTCCTGAGTTGGAACCTCTTACATACCAAAACAAAAAAAAATAGCTATATTTTTTTGTTTCCATTCTATGGATTCTCATAGGGATTTTGCATTTTGCATTTATAATTTCCTTGCATTTGAATAAAAAAACTATCTGCTAAAATTAGATCTTTTTTCATTGACTTATTTATGCTTCATTATAAGTGACATTTGGGTAGGTAATTAGGACCCAGTAACATTGTAAAACACAAGCATGCAAACTGAAGGAAAAACCTAGCTTTATAACGAAGTACATCTCTGTCTTTGAATTTCTTTACTATATGGGCAAAAATGTAACAAGTTCACTGAACTTTAATAGAAATATTTTCCAGAGTTTTACCAATGGAACTCTTAGTGAACTAATGAAAATGATATTCAAAAGCATTTTTCAAGGATACAATCTTATCCCTGGCCCTTCTAGTTCTCATTAATGAAATCAGAGGGCTTAATGTTAAAGTGCAACTCCATGCAAGCAAATTTAAGGGGCTAAGCTAAGTGATCCACAAATCTGGTGGTCTTCCACAGTCCAAGGACAGAATTGGCATAGCAGCGAAGAGCTGTGTGGGCAAGGCTGTCCCAACACAATCTTAGCACAATTTCACGTGTCTCAGATAAATTTCTGTTAAAGAATTAGAAAGTAAATTTGGAGGTTATGCTTTCTAATTGAGACCTAAAAGATACTGCTAAGGTACAGTGAATTATGAGTCAGAATACAAAAATCTTGATCCTGTGAAAGCCACTCTGAAGAGGGTAGTCATCCAGCAGAATTAAGCCAGTTTACTCTCTGAGTCCTGCAGATTCAGTTTCAGTTATTGCACTAGTTTTTCAAGCGGCTAACCTCTGCTTTCATTTGACAGTGTCTCTGGCACCCTTACTTTCACACACTAATAACTTGTTTGGCCCTTGCTGCCCTTTACAGAACCATCTCTTGTGTCATAGACTAAACTAAGAGCCAATTCCTATTTCTCCAGTACCAGCTTTCATTTGCCTTGGATATGTTCTACCTTATTGCTTTGTGAAGGACCAGCGAGAACAAAAGTCAGGACTGGTGAAGGTATATCATATTGGTCACTGATTGACGTTATGTGCTGTAGAAACCGAACACATTTTTTAGCATTGAGATATCCTTGTGGAAGGTGAAATCTCATTTTCAGCAAGAAACTCTCTAAGCACTGTGATGCAGACATTGATAGTGCTGGCTCAGTCTACTAATGCCGGTTTCATACAAATCCCAAATCCACATCCACTCTTCTACAGTTTTTTTTTCTACTAACCAAACCAATCCATTAGTCTTTTGTCCTTTGAAATTCACACTATTGTAAATCAAAATTTGAGAGAGCATCTTTGTGTTAATTTAGTCTAAAAGCTAGTAAGTTCAGACATCCGGTGAATCATTTATTCCCTAAAGATATGTGAAATAAAATGAAGACTCAAATAGATTCATTTATAAAATCCATGATATTTCATGCTCAGGTCTAGCTTTCCAAGACTTCATTAAAATTAGGTGTGCTGCATTTGGTTTTACATTCCCATATTTTACAAAAAGTTGGAGTTGAGTGGGATTGACCCTCTTTAGATCCCTCTGTCTACTACCTCCTATTTTTTTCATAACATGGGTCCAAGGGTTAGTTGTATTCAACAACCTTTAGAATTTTACTCATTTATATTATTTGCCTACTCCCTAAAACCATTGAACATAGGCTACTTGAAGTCATTCATTATGCACAATTTGCCACTGAGGACGTCAATGGCTCACAGGAGTGGTCCTAACCATGAAAATTAGGATTAGTTCCTACTGGTCTAGGTTAACTTTCACGCACATTTATCCCTTTCCTGGTATATTTAACTTCCTACTTAAGATCTTATGATCCACATCTATGTCTTACTTATATATAAAGAGAATATGACTTAAAACAAATAAGATCTCTTATTTAAATATGTAATTTTACTACAAAGGTGGCAATCTAAATTGCTTCACATTTCTCATACAAAATATATAGGTATTTGAGGGCTGGAGTAGTAGGATGCTCTCCTTGCATGCAGCAGATCTGGCTTCAATCCCTGTCATCCCATATGGTCTCTTGAGCTGGCTAGGAGTGATCCCTGAACACAAAGCCAGGAGTAAGACCTGAGCACCAATGACCCCCCCAAACAAAACAACAAAATATATACATATAAAAACATATACATATTTGTATGCATATATACATATATACATGTTTGTATGCACATATACATATATGCATCAAAATTATATACATATATACATATATATATATGCACGGACTGGAGCGATAGCACAGTGGGTAGGGCGTTTGCCTTGCACCCAGCTGACCCAGGTTCGATTTCTTCATTCCTCTCGGAGAGCCTGGCAAGCTACCGAGAGTATCCCGCCCCCACGGCAGAGCCTGGCAAGCTACCCGTGGCATATTCAATATGCCAAAAACAGGAGCAACAAGTCTCACAATGGATACGTTACTGTGTCTGCTCGAGCAAATTGATGAACAACAGTACAATGCATATATATGCATATGTTGGATTTGTGGGCTATCTACTCATGTTGCTCTACTATTTGTTTGCTTCTGACCTGTATTGGCCCTGAAGGTATACTAATCCAAAGGTGACCTGAAATATGCCCTGGGAGAAGAGCCATAAAACTCAGTATATAGAGTTTACACAATTAAGTTCTATTATTAATCTGTGAACTGAAATCAGATTCTCTAGAGATTCATCAAATTGGGGACAGGAATTTGAAACCTAAAAAGAACAGGTAGGTTGTAAATAATTCCTGACAGGGATGAATGGAGACATTACTAGTGCCCTCTCAAGCAAACAAATCTATGAGCAACAGGACAACAGTGATACAGTGATACTTCTCTCACCCCTTCTCTTGCTTTTGCAGTCCTCCATCCACCACACATGAAAAAATAAATAAGGTTGGGATTCTTTCAAATATACCACTGTATCACTCTCATCCCGTTGTTCATCGATTTGATCAAGTGGGCACCAATTAACGTCTCTATTGTGAGACTTCTTGTTACTGCTTTGGCTTATTGAATATGCCCCAGGTAGCTTGCCGGGCTCTTCTGTGCGGGCGGGATACTCTAGGTAGCTTGCCAGGCTTTTGGAGAAGGATGGAGGAATCGAACCCGGGTTGGAGTGCAGGGCAAACGCCCTATCCGCTGTGCTATTCATTCACAACACATATACCACTGCCCATATCTATAATTCTCTCTTTTGTGTTTTTGTTGTTAAGTAGAGGCAGCCCAAAGCTCCTTCCAAAATGGCCCCAAGCAAAAGAGAAAGTGTATTTTAAGCTCTTTTTTTGTTAAGCATTAACTTTTATATTTCTCCTTTTTCCGAAATAGCATTTTTAAATAGAATAAGGCAGAAAGAAGAAATGGTAAAGGAAATTATTATTGGAAAAAACCTGCAAAAAATATCTAAATCATACATTATCTTGCTGGTAAAATTTGAGTCTTACAGCAGACTTCCCATAGCATATTGGCTGCAGGCTTCTGGGGGAAGGTGCTCTGGATCTCTTTTAAAAAGCACACATGCTACTCCATGTGGCGCAGCAGCTGCTAAGGTAATGATGCATTTTTAGTGAAAAAAAAATACCATAAATAAACATACAAAAAATCATACGAAACCCTTTCCAACTAAGCGCGAAATTTGGCAGCAACTTAAGAATGTTAAAAAAAAAAATCCTAACCAATAAGCTAATGTACCAGTCCAACCATTTCCAAATCTTATTTCTACTTACATATTTATATAACACATTTTATCATTATATTTACCTTTCCTATATGCCTAAGAATTTTATCTCTGATTTCCATTGTTAATGTATTCCAAGGGTTGGAGGACTTAGTGTTAAATGCCTCTGCTACTACATAAAATTAGTTAGTAATGAATCAACTAATTATATAATTAACTACTATTTTTTCATTAAGTTAAATGACGAATTCACTTTTTTCCCCTGACTATAAGACATTGTAAGAAAATAAAGATTTTTTTTTCTCTTTTAACAACAATTTCCTAAGTACACATTTGGAGGGCCAGGAATGGTTTGTATATATGAAGTAGTCTGACTCTCTGTACTGATTCCTCTCAATTTGAAATGATTCAATCAAATTTGGTAATTTATTCATAAGAGAGTTTCAGACCATATTAACAACCCACTAGCTGAGAAAAACAAGCATGTGTTATCAGGACATAAGAACTAAAATGAGTTCACAATGCACTAGATACACAAAAATCAATATTCTAAAATAAATACTAACATTGGGGCCAGAGATATACTATTGGGGGTAAGGCATTTACCTTGCATGCCAACTTGGGTTCAATCCTTGGTAACCCATATGGTCACCTGAGCCTGGCCAGCAGTAATTCCTGAGTGTAGAGCCAGGAATAACCCCTCAAAACTACAAATGTGACCTCCAGACTTAAAACAAATAAACAAACAAAACATACTAATACTTAGCATACAGGCTCCACACACTAAGTTTTATAGGCAGAGGTAATCAGGTGAAAATAATTTTTGTAAACAGTAAAGTCTATGCACTCAATTAAATGTGCATCAACCAATTCCTTCACTAGAACTGTAGGCAGAAGAGCAATTAGATTGAATTTAGAGATTGGGGTGATTTTCAACAGGTCTAAAAGGGTTACTTAAACCTTGGACTGGAAATTGCTTCTGAATATACTTCGTTATCTTTGTGAAACTGTTTTAGCAATTTCAATGACAATCCACTAAGTTCAGGAGTTGCCAGCAATATTTGTCAAAAGGACTGGAGGGCTGTATGACAGCAAAGGGAGGCAAAAAATAGGAATGGGTTGGAGATACAAGGGTAAAAATTAATAGCAAATATCATTTGGTTTTATTTCCTTCCTTTCCTACCCTTGGTCTCAACTTGCTTCCCCTCCTATCCCCCTCCCCTCTTGTGTCCTCTCCCCTCACAGCCTCTCTCCTGCCTGCTCTTTCCCTCTCATCCTCTCCCCTCTCCTCTCCCTACTTTTCTCTCCTCTCCCTTCAACTCCCTCTTCTCCTCTCTCCATCCTCTTTGCTCCCTTCTCCTTTCCTATCTTTTGCCTTCTCTCTCTCTTTTCCTCTTCCTTCAACTTCTCTTCCCTCTCCTCCCCTCTCCATCCTCTCCTTTCCTCTATTCTGCTTCTCTCCTTTTCTTTTCTGTACTTTGTTCTATCTTTCACTTTTATCCAACCTCTTTGACTTTCCCTTTTCTTTTTTTAAAAGTTTTTATTTATTATTATTATTATTATTATTATTATTATTGGCTTTTTGGGTCATACCCGGCGATGCTCAGGGCAGACTCCTGACTCTGCGCTCAGGAATCACTCCTGGCGGTGCTCGGGGGACCATATGGGATGCTGGGAATCGAACCTGGATCGGCCGCGTGCAAGGCAAATGCCCTACCCGCTGTGCTATCACTCCAGCCCCTGACTTTCCCTTTTCTCACCTTTTCATTAGCTGTATGGCATACCAGAAATGAATTTTCAAAAAAAATTTAGCATTAATGTTGTATGTATACACACAAGAATAAATTGTACAATTTAAAATGCCTAATGTAGATAAATATTAGTGTTCTCAATATCAACATTTTGGAAACTGTTGATAAAATTATCTAACTTTAATAAAATTATCCAAAATTTATACTCAGAAAATTTGGAAAAAGTTCTTTTTATATCAGTATACAGAGAAGATTTAATTTACTAACTTACAAACAAAACCCAACATTTGTGTAGTCATAATATTTTTGATGTGCAATGCTTATGGGATCTGACTCATTTTTTCTTATATTTATTATACATTCTGAAGTACTTCATAGTAATTAAATATTTTCAGTGTCTCTGATAACAGATCCATTATTATTAAGCTTGCTATTTCAAATCAGACTTATCAGGGAATTGTTATATTGTAAGTATATGTTTACAGGTGTGTACATACCCGTAAGGGAAACAAAAAGCTCTACAAATAGTTCTAAGTAGTTCTAAAGTGATTTTTCTATTTGTAGGTATTGATGCTATCAAATGTTTATGATTCGCAGTTATGATTTTTGACAGATTGATTAAAGAGAAGTAAGTCTATTTCATAGAGTAAGATGATATATCTAGTGGCAAAATAAGTACCCAGAAACTAACACAAAAATCCTGTGTAGTTTAGTATCACAAAACATAAATTTTCTTCTATCAACTATGGTACATATCACTGTCACTATATCACTGTCATCCCATTGTTCATCGATTTACTCATGTGGGCACCAGTAATATCTCCATTAGTCCCTGTCATGTGCTAGTGTAGCCTGATGGCATATTGGGGGCTCTTTCAGGATGAGAGGAATGAGGACCATCTTTGTTACTGTTTTTGTGCATATCAAGTACACCATGGGTGGCTTGCCAGGCTCTGTCATGTGACGGTAATATACACAATGAAATACTACTCATCTAGGAAAAGATGAGTGATGTAATTTCCTGCTGCGTGGCTGGATATGGAGAGTATCATGCTGAATGAAGTTAGTCACAGGGAGAGGAACAGACACAGAGTGAATTCTCTCATATGTGGGATATTGATAAACGTAGCAGGGTAATGCAAATGTCCAGAGGCAATAGAAACAAAGAGCAGGATAACTGGTCTTCAGAAGGAAGTTTTTGGGTTTTGTTTTGCTTTGTTTGGGGGCCACACCTGGTAAAGCTCAGAGCTTACTCCTGGCTCTGAACTCAGGAATTGCACCTGATAATGGGTGTTCAAGTTCTGCTTTATCTGGCTCTGTGGGCTTCACTCATGCGTGAGGTTCGGCCCTAGTGTCTGGAAAGCTGCCTGGAGCGTGGCGGTGGCTGGGTAGTGGAGGTAGTGGAGGTCTGCCAGTGAAGTATTTATCTGGCTCCGGTAGGGTGGGTTGTCTTGAGTTTGATCCCTGGGGCGGGGCGCTGGAGATTGTAGGAATTACCAGGTCTCGTTGAGCCTAGAGTACAAGGTCGCAAAGTTCTGCTTTACCTGGTTCTGTGGGCTTCACTCATGCATGAGGTTCTGTCCGAGTGTCCAGAAAGTGGTCTGGAGCAAATGATGTTCCATTTGCTCTCAATGGTACAAACATCTCTGAATGCAGCAGTAATGTGTACCTGGGTCGAGAAATCAACATGAGGAACGGCTTGACGCCAGAACTGAGCAGGAGGAAGAGAGCTGCGTGGAATGCCTTCAAGAGCCTAGAAGAAGTGATTAAGAAGACAAAGAACCTCTGGCTCTGGGCACTTCTTTTGATTACACCGTTCTTCCTGCACTAATGTATGCCTCAGAGATCTGGGCCCTACGAAAACAGGATGAGAATGCTATTCGGGTATCCCAAAGAGGAATTGAAAGAGCTAAGCTAGGAGTATCACATTTCACTCAGGTGAGAGAAGGAATCCAGAGTTCCGACCTCCAGAAACGGTCAAGAATCAGAGATGCTGTCTCGTTTGCCAATGTGTCAAAAATCAGATAAGTCGGACATGTAATGTGATTCAGAGATGACTGCTGGACTAGAGCTATTACCAACTGGACTGGATTCCAGGGATGTCAAAAGACCGCGTGGCTGCCCACCTACAAGATGGTCAGACTTCTTCGTCAAAACCCTGAACAAATGCTCTGAGGCTCTTCCTGTTCCTGGAGTGAGCAGATATCATTGGGTTACACTAGCACACGACAGGGACAAATGGAGACGATACTGGCTCCCACTCGAGTAAACAGAAGATCAACAGGATGACAAGTGACAAGTGACAGGTGATGGGTGTTTGAGGGGCCATATGGGGTGCTGGGATGGAATCTGGGTTGACCACGTGTAATGCAAACTCCTGAACCAGTGTACGATTGGCTTTGGCCCATTCTTTTTAACAAATTTTATTGAATCACCGTGCGATAGTTACAAGCTTTCATGTTTGGGTTACAATCTCACAATGATCAAACACCCATCCCTCCACCAGTGCACATTCTCCACCACTGATATCCCGGCTATACCCCCCCCCCTTTCCCACCCTCCCCCTGCCTCCATGGCAGACAATATTCCCCATACTCTCTCTACTTTTGGGCATTATGACTTGCAACACAGACACTGAGAGGTCATCATGTTTGGTTCATTATCTACTTTAAGCACACATCTCCCATCCCAACTGGTTCCTCCAGCCATCATTTTCTTAGTGATCCCTTCTCTATTCCATCTGCCTTCTCCCCTCCACTCATGAAGCAGTCTTCCAGCTATGGGGCAATCCCCCCGAGCCTTGGCCCCTTCAGAAAGAAGTTTGACTTTAGGGTGCAAGTGGGTGCATAAACCAAGGATGGGACTACAAGGCCAATGGTAGAGACAGGCTTGTGCGTGGAAGAGAAACTGGGGATATTGATGGAGGGAAGTGGATACTTGTGAAGAGATTAGTGTTGTAACATTGAATACCTGAAACTTAACCATGAATTACTTTTTAATTTAATAATTAATGGTGATTCAATTAAAAAAAACTCATCTGTTAACTCAGTGATACAGAAATCTGAAAAAGTACCGAAAGCCCAAACCAAGAATATTTATTGTTAGGATGTTTAAGCATACAGATCCTGCTTTTATTTATTTATTTATTTATTTATTTATTTATTTATTTATTTATTTATTTTATTTTTAAATTTTTTTTTGAGTCACCATGTGGAAAGTTACAAAGTTTTCAGGTTTAAATCTCAATTATACAATGCTCGAATACCCATCCCTTCACCAGTGCTCATATTCCACCACCAAGAATCCCAGTATAGCTCCACCCAGCCCCCTCACACCCCTAATCCCCCCACACCCCTAGCCCCCCCACCCTAAGCCCCCCCGCCTGTGTAACTAATAAATTTCACTTTACTTTCACTTTGATTGCATACAATATTTCAACAAAACTCACTATTATTGTTTGGAGAGTCTTTCCCCTAAAGTCAGACCTGCTGAAAAGGAAGCATTAGATAATTTGTTTTCCATTGCTGAGGATGAAGAGGTATGAGATCAAGTGACCACACTTAGCGGCCTCTCAGTTTTGGGTTTCTGTAATTTAGTATTTTAGTAACTAAGTCCAGAGAGATATCTGCCAGAAGTTGCATCGTTGCCAACTTGTACTTCTCAGTTACATTATATTCCACATATGAGTACAATCTTTCTATGTCTGTCTCTTTCTTTCTAACTCATTTCACTCAACATGATACTTTCCATGTTGATCCATTTATATGCAAATTTCATGACTTCATGTTTTCTGACAGCTACATAGTATTCCATTGTGTAGATGTACCAGAGTTTCTTTAACCAGTCATCTGTTTTGGAGCACTCTGGTTTTTTCCAGATTCTGGCTATTGTAAACAGTGCTGCAATGAACATAGAAATACATATGCCATCTCTACTATACCGTTTTGCCTCTCCGGGATATATTCCCAGGAGTGGTATTGCTGGGTCAAATGGAAGCTCAATTTCTAATTTTTTGAGAATCGTCCATATTGTTTTCCAAAAGGGCTGAACCAGTCGGCATTCCCACCAGCAGTGAAGAAGAGTCCCTTTCTCCCCGCATCCGCGCCAACACCGGTTGTTTTTGTTTTTTGGGATGTGGGCCAGTCTCTGTGGTGTGAGATGATATCTCATGGTTGTTTTGATCTGCATTTCCCTGATGATTAGTGATGTGGAACATTTTCTCATGTGCCTCTGAGCCATTGGGATTTCTTCTTTAGGAAAGCTTCTGTTCATTTCATCACCCCATTTTTTGATCGGGTTGGCAGTTTTCTTCTTATGGAGTTCAACCAGTGCATTGTATATCCTTGTTATCAACCCTTTATCAGATGGGTACTGCGTAAATATCCTTTCCCATTCTGTAGATTGTCTTTGTACTTTGGTCACTGTTTCTCTTGAGGGGCAGAAGCTTCTTAGATTGAGATAGTCCCATTCATTTATCTCTGTTTTCACTTGCTTGGCCAGTGGCATGTCAGCTTTGAAGATACCTTTGGCTTCAATGTCGTGGAGAGTTTTGCCGACCTTGTCTTCAATGTACCTTAGGGATTCTGGTCTGATGTTGAGGTCCTTAATCCATTTTGATCTGACTTTTGTACATGGTGATAGGTGGAGGTCTAAGCCCATTTTTTTGCATGTAGCTGTCCAGCTTTGCCAGCACAATTTGTTAAACATGTTTTCCTTGCTCCACTTCGCCTTTTTTGCTCCCTTATCAAAGATTAGATGGTCATATATTTGGGGGGATGTGTCAGAGTATTCAACCCTGTTCCATTGGTCTGCGGCTCTGTCTTTGTTCCAGTACCAAGCTGTTTTAATGACTACCACTTTGTAGTAGAGTTGGAAGTTGGGGAGGTTGATTCCTCCCATTTTCTTTTTCCCAAGAATTGCTTTAGCTATTCGTGGGGGCTTATTGTTCCATATGAATTTCAGGAGCGCTTGCTGCATTTCTTTGAAGAATGACAAGGGTATCCCTATAGGGATCACATTGAATTTGTACAATGCTTTGGGGAGAATTGCCATTTTGACAATATTAATTCTTCCAATCCATTAACAGGGGATATTTTTCCATTTCCTCCTGTCCTCTTTTATTTCCCGAAGTAGCGTTTTGTAGTTTTCATTATACAAGTCCTTTACCTCCTTAGTTAAGCTGATTCCGAGGTATTTGATTTTTTGAGGCACAATTGTGAACGGGATAGCTTTTATCATGTCGTTTTCTTCTCTCTCACTATTTGCATATAAGAAAGCCATGGATTTTTGGGTATTGATTTTATAGCCTGCAACTTTACTATACGAGTCTATTGTTTCTAGGAGTTTCTTGGTAGACATTTTAGGGTTTTCTAAGTATAATATCATATCATCAGCGAATAGTGAGAGCTTGATTTCTTCCTTTCCTACCTGAATGCCCTTAATATCTTTTTTTTGCCTAATCGCTATTGCAAGTACTTCCAGTACTATATTGAACAGAAGAGGAGAGAGTGGGCATCCTTGTCTTGTCCGTGTTCTCAGAGGAAAGGGTCTTAGTTTTTCCCCATTGAGGATGATGCTTGCTGTAGGCTTGTGGTAGATGGCTTTGACTATATTGAGGAAGGTCCCTTCTATACCCATTTTGGCGAGAGTTTTCATCATAAAGGGGTGCTGGATCTTGTCAAATGCTTTCTCTGCATCTACTGATATGATTATATGATTTTTATCTTTTCTTTTGTTGATATGATGGATTATGTTGATTGATTTCCGAATGTTAAACCATCCTTGCATCCCCGGGATGAATCCCACTTGGTCGTGGTGTATGATCTTTTTGATGAGTTGTTTGCTCATCAAAAAGTTGTTTGCTCAGCAAAATTCTGTTTGCTAATATTTTGTTGAGAATCTTCGCATCTGTGTTCATCAGGGATATTGGCCTGTAGTTTTCTTTTTTTGTGGTGTCCTTGTTTGTTTTTGGTATTAGGGAGATACGAGCCTCATTGAAACTGTTTGGGAGGGTTCCTGTTTCTTCAATTTCCTGGCAAAGCTTGAGAAGAACTGGCAATAGATCCTCTTTAAATGTTTGGAAGAATTCGCTAGTGAATCCGTCTGGGCCTGGGCTTTTGTTTTTGGGAAGACTTTTGATTACCGTTTCAATTTCCTTGATGTTAATAGGACTATTCAGGAACTCCAGGTCTTCTTGGTTCAGCCTTGGGAGATTATAGGAATCCAGGAATTTATCCATTTCTTCTAGGTTCTCTTGTTTCGTGGCATACAGATTTTCAAAGTAGTCTCTGATGATCTTTTGAATTTCATTGGTTTCTGTTGCGATGTCCCCCTTTTCATTTCTGATTCGACTTATAAGTGTTCTCTCTCTCTCTTTCTTTGTGAGTCTTGCTAGTGGTTTATCAATCTTATTTATTTTCTCAAAAAACCAGCTCTTGGTTTCATTGATCTTTCGAATTGTCTTTTGGGTTTCCATGTCATTAATTTCTACTCTAAGTTTTATTATCTCTTTCCTTCTGCCTGGTTTGGGCTTCTTTTGTTGGTCCTTTTATAAGCTCTTGAGCTGTGAAGTCAAGTTATTTATGCGGGCCCTTTCTTCCTTCCTGAGATATGCTTGCAGAGCTATAAATTTTCCCCTTAAAACGGCTTTAGCTGTGTCCCACAGGTTCTGATAGCTCGTGTCTTCATTCTCATTTGTTTCCAGGTACCTTTTGATTTCTTCCTTGATTTCCTTCCTGACCCACTCATTGTTCAACATCGAGCTATTTAATTTCCAGGTGTTTGATTTATTTTTATGCATCTGACCATGATTAACTTCTATTTTCAGTGCATCATGGTCTGAAAAAATAGCTGGTACAACGTCTATTTTGTTGATTCTGTTGAGGTATGTTGCATGGCCCAGTGCATGGTCTATTCTGGAAAATGTTCCATGTGCGCTGGAAAAGAAAGTGTATTCCCTTTTTTTTTTTGGATATAGAGCCCTTTATAGATCTATTAGCCCTCTCTCTTCTATTTCTTCCTTCAAATCCATTATTTCCTTGGTGAGTTTTAATCTTCTTGATCTGTCCAGAGGTGATAGGGCGGTGTTGAAGTCTCCAACTACTATTGTATTGCCCACAATGTCCTTCTTAAGGTCTGTTAGCAGCTGTTGTAGGTATTTAGCTGGTCCCTCCTTGGGTGCATACACGTTTAGGAGTGTGATTTCTTCCTGCTGTACATATCCCTTGATTAATAAAAAGTGTCCTTCACTATCCCTTCTAATCTTTTTCAACCTGAAGTCTATGTTGTCTGATACTAGTAAAGCCACCCCAGCTTTTTTGAGGGAGTTGTTTGCTTGCAGAATTGTTTTCCATCCTTTGACTTTGAGTCTGTGTTTGTTCTGGCTATTCAGATGTGTTTCTTGCAGGCAGCAGAATGTTGGGTTGAGTCTCTGAATCCATTTTGCCAGTCTGTGTCTCTTAATTGGTGAATTAAGACCATTGACATTGAGAGAGATTATGGTCATAGAGTTTTGTGCCATCTTTCTGTAAATATTTGTTGTGCTTGTAGGGGTTTTTCTTGTCTTATAGTAGCCTCTTTAGACCTTCTTTTAGGTTTGGTTTAGAGTCTATGAAGTTCCTGAGTTGTTGTTTATCCCCAAAATAGTGTATAATTCCTTCAAGTTTGAATGAGAGTTTGGCCGGATAAAGTATTCTTAGTGAAGCATTCATCTCATTGAGTTTTTTCACTATATCCCACCACTGCCTTCGAGCTTGAAGGGTTTCCTCCGATAGGTCTGCTGTGAACCTAAGGGGTGCTCCATTGTATGTGATTTCCTTCTTGGACCTTGCGGCTTGCAGTAATGTGTCTTTATCTGTTACGTCCATCATCCTAACTATGATATGTCTTGGAGTTTTTCTGTTAGGGTCTCTTTTAGCTGGTACCCTTCTGGCTCCTTGAATCATGATGTCTGCATTGTCCAGCTCTGGGAACTTTTCAGCAATGATTTTTTTGACTGTGGCTTTTTCATTGGGGTTGGTTCCCTGTGGTTCTGGTAGTCCAATGATTCTAATGTTGTTCCTCTTGAATTCATCCCCTAGGACTCTAATTCTGCCTAGAGCTATTTTGAGGTCTCTCCCCATTGATTGTTGTTGCCTATAGGCTTCCTGGAGCTGATCTTCAAGCTCACTGATTCTGTCCTCTGCTGCAGTCATTCTATTGTTGAGGGCACCCACTGAGATTTTTAATTCATCTATGGAATCCTTGATTTGTGACATTTCCTTCTGTAGGTTTTTTCTTTCTGTTCTCATTTCTTCCCGTAATTTCTCAGCTGTCTGTTGTATCATTTTCTGTGAGGTCCGCCTTTAATATAACAAATACCTTGTCAAACTTTCGATTGAGTTGATTGAACATCTTGAGGATTTCAGCTCTGAATTCTTTATCGGAGAGCTCCAGTTTGTAGGTAAGGTCTAGTGATGCATCAAGACTCTTTTCTTCGTCCTCCCCTTGTGGCGGGGATTTGCGCTGTTTCTTCATATTGCTGTGGTAGTATGGCAAAGGGGCCTTAAAGTTCACCTCTGCTTGTGGAAAAGGATTCTAAATGGGCTTGGTCAGTGGTGATCAATTTCTTCTGTACTCCCTCTAGAAGATGTCCCTCTCTGATGTTCCTCTATTATTTATGTGAAAGTTCAAGCAATACTATTTGAGAGTGAGGTCCGTTAGGTTTGGCTTGAATAGCTGCTTGTACTCATTGGTAGTTTTTGAAATTTGGAATTAGCTTGGAACTTATTTAGGAAGTATTTTAAGGCCCTCGAAGATGATAATCAGGGATATAGGTGATGAATATTGAGAAGTACCAAATAATTGCTTGGTATTTGAAAAAAAAAAATAACTGCGGCCGCTAATGCGGCCGCTGCTCCGGAGGAGGCCAGCCAACTTTTGAAGCCACGCCCACTTTGTTGAGGCCACGCCCACTAATAAAATGTGGCTAGGTGACCTCAGGGAGTGGGGAGGTGCAGGCGCTGATGGGATGGCGCCCGTTCACTCCACTAACCTGAAAAGGGGAGCGGAGCAGTGGGCCGGCGCTGTAAGGTGGCGAGGGTCTAGATGGGCGGTGCTCAGGAAAGGTGGAGCCAGGGTCCGAGGAAGGCGGCGCAGGGGGGGGGGGCGGGGGTGCAGGCGCAGATGGGATGGCGCCCATTCACTCCACTAACCTGAAAAGGGGAGCGGAGCAGTGGGCCTGCGCTGGAAGGTGGTGAGGGTCTAGATGGGCGGTGCTCAGGAAAGTTGGAGCCAGGGTCCGAGGGAGATGGGGGGGGAGGGCGGGGGCGGGGGTGCAGGTGCAGATGGGATGGCGCCCGTTCACTCCACTAACCTGAAAAGGGGAGCCCTGCTTTTATTTATTATTTTACTCTGATTTCATTTCCTAAATGTTAATATTATAGATTTTTTTTGAAAAAATTTTAGTGCCACATTTTACCTTCAGAGAATTTAATTAGTCTAAGGTAGGTTTTTAAAAAGCTTCTCAGGTGATTTCATATGTGGCCAAAGTTGAACAACGCAGCCTTGGAATCTGAGCCTCAACCTTGAGGTCAATTACACTCTGAGCAGAATTCAATATTGAATACTGCATGTTTGAGTCAAGACTTAAAGTTTATCTTTCCCACATTTCGCTATCCCTCCCCCATTTTCCCTTATAATCTACTTGTGATTCAAATTTTAAACTGGAGAAGATCATTAATCATGGATATAATTTAGTGACAGCAGGGTCATGTCCCACTAAGTAAGTACACCTTGTTTGCCTCAAAATGCTAATAATATCTCTGCAACATTAATGAGGGACAATTGATATTGAGTCTAACAATCCTGTATGGTCTAATTGCTGTCTTATTGAAATAAAGTACTTTATTAGGTTATGGCAAAATATAGCACGATATAATTATATAGATTTCTAAATTCTATAATACCATATTATGAGACTTTGGCACTGAAGAAGAGGAAAGTTTTAGTGATTTTTAAGATTTTTCTGGGAAAGTGGTTATAATTATAGAGCTATTACTCTGTATCTTCTTTGCAAAAATATATCATCCTCAGAGGGGGACTAGTATTTTGGTTTCCTTTGTAATCAACTGTCAAAGCAGGGAAATACTCATTTTTCTTCCCCGAATCTTTTCAGTTACTTCCATTTATTTATTATGACTCTTCCTATTTTGAAAGAAGAGATGTTACATTTTGTCTGGATTTTTTTTGGGGGGGAGGGTCTCACATGGATGTACTTGGGGCTTCCTGTGACTTTGTGTTTTGGGATCACTCCTGGTGGTATTCCAGGAATCATAAGCAGTACAGGAAATTGAACCAAGGTCAGTCACATGCAAGGCAAGTGCATTATCCACCGTACTATCTCTTCAATACAGACCTTGAATTTTAGAAGCAAAGTGAAATTCATACTTAATGTAATTATGCTTAAGCATGGCTCCTCTAATTCACAATTAGGACCACTTACACCATATAAAAGTATTATTGCTAAATAAAAAATATTGTTTTAAGTATTTAATGTGAAAAATTATTAAACATGATCTTGGTGTAGGTTGTTAGAGTTTGAGAGACACTTAGAAACTTTTTAAACTCCATGTTTGTCTCCAGTGCATCTATTGGCATCTATTTTAAACCTAGAAATGGTGTCAAATTTTTACACTATTTGCAAAGATTATTTAAGAATAACAAGTATGAGTCCCTTAGTACATTTCAGTTCCAAGAAACATGATTGATTTTAAGAAGACAGTTCAAAATATATTGATTTAGTTTAGCCTCAAAGATCAATTGATAAATAATAGATGATAAAAATCCATTTGAGAGTAGGTCAAAGGGTCAAGTCATAATTTATTGAGAAATTTTCCATTCCCCAACTGAGATGAACTTGAGTCATCCTAACTATTGAAATAACTTACAATTGACATCTGTTCATTAGTTTATCTGTGTGTTTTATATGTGTATTATGTGTGTGTGAGAGAGAGGCAGTGAAAGAGAGACAGAGAGATATAGATAGATAGATAGATAGATAGATAGATAGATAGATAGATAGAGATTAAATAGCTTAGAAACTTTTTATGTAACCTCAAAGTGTGCATTCCCTGTGCCAAGTACTGAACCTGGGACCTGATAGTAGCTATTCAGCAGAAGTCTATTAAAATATTTATAATGGGGTGAATAAAAGTATAAACAATTGAGGCATTTTTTGAACAGAAAAATATGGTATTTGCTTTCTATTATAATCCTTGCTTCAAATAAAAAAGTGCTACCACAGGTTTTAATCTCTCCATGATTTTAAATAAATTAAAAATACCCCCCTCCGAAAAAAAAGTCTAAAGAAAGTTAAGATAAATAATGGTTGTTTTGAGAATATAAAACCTATGGTTTAAGTATGTTTAGTAAGGAAAGAGATAGTTGTCTGGAACATATAAAAATTTATAATGATTTTAGGACTGAATTTTCTTCTTTCCGATGAATTTTATAGGAAAATTCTCTAGAGGAAAGAAAGGGATGGAATGAAACATACAGGGAGCAGGAAAGCGGCTTTATGAAGTGTTCTGAATGGTGCCTGTGTTTGAAAGACCCACTTTCAAATAAGACAAGACCATCTTTTGAGCTCCTCAGGATGCCGCTGTCAGCTGCTATTGAAAACCCGTTTGAAACCAGTGGATCAATCTGGTGTTTTTAAGCTCTAGTTTGAATGAAGCTATTTATTTCTGAGTGTGTTTCATCATCTTTACTAAAGACTAAAACTTGTGAGGGAAGCTCTCACTATCTTTTTTTTTTTTTGATAGTTTTTTTTTTTTTCTTAAAACACGGCCCAGATGCTTTACAGGAAATATAGTGTGTTTTGACATTAAGGATTTGGACCTAAGTGCACACAACACATCCTGCACCCCAAAAATCTAACTAGAGGATCACCAAGCTCAAGAGTTCTAGATAAGAACAATCACTGTGATCTCTGCAAGACTTGAAGTCTATAGGAAAGTTTGAGGAAAACTGGGAGCCTCTGGCAGAGTAGTCTTTATCTTGACCTGGAATTAAGAAAAAGTTCATGGTGAAACAATCCTGATTCCTATTCTATGGTAGATTTAAGACCATGTAAGAGACTAAGTCCAGTAACAATTTTAAGGAAACTATAGAGTTTTGGTCTCTATATTTGCACTTCTGAAAACTTTCACAATTCTTATTGGTAGCATTTTATTGCATTGTTTTCTTGCTTTTAGATAGTCATGAAAATCTTTAATTTTTTCCTCTTTTTGTTGGATGCGGGTGGGGGGAATTAGGACCATATTTAGTAGAGCTCAGGGCCTAATCCTGACTTGTTGCTCAGGGTCACTTCTGACAATGCTCGGGGACCACATGTAGTGCTAAGGATTGTACCATGGCCAGCTGTGTGCAAGGCAAGCACCTTAAACTCTGTTCTTTTCTCTCCAGCCCTTGATTTTTCTCTTTTTGATATATTGTCATGAATAAAGAATGTCATATTTATTTAATCCACTATCCATATCCAAGTGAATTCTAGACTTTCCTAATTGATGTAAACATGTATTATTTATAAAAGAAAAACAACAAGCAAGATTCCAAAAGTAATTCATTTTGAATTCTTTATCCATGGGAGCAACACAATTCCTTCTCAATGTTATTAATTCATTATCTTATACAACATTATTAATTCATTATCTTATACTGAGTCATGTTTGAATTAGGGCATTTGTATATAGAAGAATAAAGAGAAGTCTCTTAGAAGTCACAGACTTTCTTCTTAATGAAATATTAGGCAGATAAAGTAATAAGCAGTTTTATCTTCTGTACGTGTTTTAGTTTTCTATTGCTGCCATAAAAAAAGTGTCATAAATTTAGCTGCTTAAAAATAAGCCCGTTTACTACCTTGCAGTTTTGTGGTTCAGAAGTCTGGCAAAGCATGAATCAACCTGTTCTATTTTCTAAATTTCACAAGCTGAAATTAAGATGGCATGGCTCTCCTCTTTATTCAAATTTTGGTGGAATTCAGTCCTGTAGTTATGAACTGAGGCCCTTGCTTCCTAATTGGCCTGATTGCCTTGGTGTTAGAAGTTATCTGTATTCTTTATTTGTGGTTCCCTTTCCCAGCTTCAAAGTCAGTATATGCTCATACAGTCTTTCTCTTGTTAATAACTTATGTGATATCTGCTTCTGTTAACTCTTTTTTTAAAAAAAAATTAGAGAATCACTGTGATGTACAGTTACAAACATGAACTTTTGTGTTTTCATTTCACTCATACAGTGATCGTTTACCCATCCCTCCACCAGTGCCCATTCACCTCCACCAATGATCCCAGTATCCCTCTCACCACCCCCACCCCACCCTACCTCTGCTTCTGTTAACTCATATCTTTCTTCTCTTCTTTCACGGATAGGCATTGTTAGCTTAGGCCCCTAGGTAGGTATTGTTATTTTTAAGTCAGCTGATAGTCACCTAATGTTACCTGCAAATTACTTTGACAATTGGACCTAGATTTACATGAGTGACCAGGGGATAGGAGTCTTAGAAAAAATCCTTAAGGTTTTACTTGCCAAAATATTTATTTTCTAAAAGTAAATATTGGCATAGGTTACTGGTTTCTAACGTTCTCTACAACTGAGAAAATTTTTGTCTGTAAGGAAATCGACCACAGAAACCTTTCTGTTACCTTTTTCCATTATAGCTTTGATTGCAGAATTTTCAAAAATTGCTTGAAAACCTCCTTTGGTATCTCACTCAGAAAAAAAAGCAAAATTCTCATGTGTTCTGATTCCTTAAATCTCTCATTGGGGCTGGAGTGATAGCACATCGGGTAGGGCGTTTGCCTTGCACTCGGCCGACCCAGGTTCAAATCCCAGCATTCCATATGGTCCCCTGAGCATCACCAGGAGTAATTCCTGAGTGCAGAGCCAGGAGTAACCCCTGTGCGTCTCCAGGTGTGACCCAAAACGCAAAAACAAAAAAACAACAACAAAAAAGTTTCACCTCTCTGTTCCTGAGTAAGCCAGTTCTGCTCTTATCCTCAGATTTGTGTTGGTTTCCCCATCTTGGGGCTTTTGCATTTTCTCTCAACTTCCTTTGGAACTACTCTTCTCTCCCATGACCATGTGGTCTTCAACCTGACTGGCGTATTTCTCACCCCCCCCCCCCATTTTCTTTTCTTTCTTTCTTTCTTTTTTTTTTTTTTTTTTTGCTTTTTGGGTCACACTCAGCAATGCACAGGGGTCATTCCTGGCTCAGCACAAAGGAATTACTCCTGGCAGTGCTCAGGGGACCATATGGGATGCTGGGAATCGAACCTGGTCGGCCTCATGCAAGGCAAATGCCCTACCCACTGTGCTATCAATCCAGCCCCTCACCATCCCATTTTCACTCTAGCAATTATCCACTTATTTATTTGATAAATTTTATAGCGTAGAAATTTTGTCTGTTTTGTTCACTGGTGAATCACTGCACCTAAAATAGTATTTGTCATATGGAAAATTCTCAATAATAATTGTTAAAATATACTGAAATAATTAAAATAATGAACCAGATACTTATTTCTCTGGTTGCTGTATCTCATAAGAAGTGAATATTATTATGGATTGTTTAAGTTCATTCTATTTTCTTTTCACACTACCACTATTAGAAAAAAATCATGAAATGAGAGCTATTCTAAAGAAAATGAGCACATGAATTGTTCATTTTATTTTATTTATGTTTTTTCCCTCTCTATAAACTTTCCTTTTTGTTAATCATGCATAACTCTTAAAGTTGTAGAAAACTTCCAAAAGAACTTAAACAGTGATTCCCAAAAAACCATGCTGTACCTATTTTACGTTCAATGTGACACAACTATCACCTGCTTTTGTTGCTGGTGGCACAGTCAAGCAGGGAGGAAGGGCAGTAAAGAGTGCTTCTCCCTCTCAGCCGACCCATCTCAGCAGCCACCAGTGCCCTGGGAAACGCCTGGCAAGGTCAGGTCAGTCCTAAACTCAGCACAGAGATTTCAGGTTTCTTGCATTCTCCTCACATTAAAGAATTTCAGAAGAGGCCAAACAGCAAAGCAAGGTAGTTTTTAATTCAATAAAAACTTGTGGGCTGGAGCGATAGCACAGTGGGTAGGGCTTTTGCCTTGCTGACCTGGTTTGACTCCCAGCATCCCATATGGTCCCGTGAGCACTGCCAGGATTGATCCCTGAGTGCAAAGCCAGGAGAAACCTCTGAGCATCACCAGGTGTGACCCAAAAAGAAAAAAAAAAAACTTGCTTAGAGAGATATGAGAAGAAAGAGAGGAAATGTGTGTTCAAGAAGGAACACAGGAAGCAAAGAAATGTACAGACAAGTAAATGGGGTACCTGCTCGAGGGAGAAGAGGGCCTTGAAAAGCAAGCCCCCAAATGGTTTTGGGGAGAAGTTTTTTTTTTTTTTTTTTTTTTGCTTTTTGGGTCACACCTGGCGATGCACAAGGGTCACTCCTGGCTCTGCACTCAGGAATTACCCCTGGCGGTGCTCAGGGGACCATATGGGATGCTGGGAATCGAACCCGGGTCGGCCGCGTGCAAGGCAAATGCCCTACCCGCTGTGCTATCACTCCAGCCCCCTTGGGGAGAAGTTTTTAATGCAGTTCTTCCAAATGTTTTTTTTTTTCTGGAGTTTTTGCATGTATAAAACTTAATCTGGGCATTGTTACAGGAAAGCCTTGCACTGCTAATGGTCTTCTCATCTCATTTCTCGCATTGTTGATTCTCTTTTCAGTTTCATCCCTTGCATTGTTGATGGTCTTTTCTTTTTTTGAAAAGAATATTTTTAAAAAATTATTTTAATGTAAAAGCCACAACTATTGATATAATATAAGAATTAGAATTGATTAGATAATAAAGCTCCAATATTGAAAACAATACATTTAAAAATCAATTTATGTGAAAATTGTTATATTGTTATATTTGAGCATGGAGTTGTTAATTCCTTATCTAAGAATTTATTAAGCTGCTTGTTGCTAGTTCAACCTTTTGTGTTATTGTTTTTGTTTATTGAGTATACTCGACTTATATGTTACTTTCCCATCAATTTGGTGTGCTTCTACTGGAATTTCAGTATTGAGAAATTAGGGGATGTCACACAGTCTAGAGACTCAGGGTCAATGAGTTGACATGGCAGTGGCTTTGGGACGTGGGCATGGCTACTGGGCTATTGATGGCATTTTCATAAATTCTTTTGTATTTTCTCCTTTTTCTAGTGGTCCAGCCATCTCAGGGTGGGGGCCTTGGATTTCTGCATTTGTGTTGTACCTCAGTTTTTCCTCTTCAAAGAAATCAAGATTTGCATCAGAAAGAATGTGGTCTTCATGCCTTGATACTATATCAGGGCTAGATAATCTGTTCTTAAATTTCATTATTCACCAAAAGTACATTACCATGACCCATTTTTTTGCCTACAATATTTCTCAGTCTATTTTTTGAAGTGAAAGGTTTTTCTTTTGGGGGGGCACACCTGGTGATGCTCAGCATTTACTCCTAATTCTGCACTCAGGGATCACTCCTGGCGGGTTCTGGGGACCATATTGGTGCTAGGGATCATCGAATTTGTGTTGGCTTTGTGCAAGCAATCACCCTATTCATGGTACTAGTCCTCTGGCCCCCAAAATAGTTTTTAATGAAAAAACATTTACAGAGATATGAAAGGGTGGGGGAAAGAGATGTTAACAAGATAAGACAGGCTTGATAAAGCAAGGAAGCATGGAATGGTTTTGATTATATACAATCACTTCAAATGGTCTGAACTTGGGTCTGGAACGATAGCACAGTGGGTAGGGTGTTTGCCTTGCACATGGCAAAGCCGGGTTCGAATCCCATCATCCCATATGGTGCCCTGAGCACTGCCAGGAGTAATTCCTGAGTGCAGAGCCAGGAGTAACCTCTGTGCATCGCTGAGTGTGACCCAAAAAGCAAAAAACCAAAAAAAGGTCTGAATTTGGAATTACCTGCATGCATAGAACTTAATCCAGGCACTGTTCCAGGGAAAAACTTGTACTCTAGATGGTTCTTCATAATCTCATCAAGACTTTTAGATTCTTTTATAGCTTCTCCTTTTCTGAAGGGGTCCAGCCTCCTCAAGGTGGGGTCTCACTTTTCTGCATCTGGATTTTGCTTCAAAGAGCTCAGGTTTTGCATCTCAAAGGATTGTGATCTTCATAAGTTTTTCATTACAATTTCTTAAGTTTTTTTTTTATTTCCCAAAGCTTATGGGGTGGAAGGTGTGGGGGCTACCAATCTGCCTGCAACATTACACTCCTAGAGATTTTTTTTATTAGTTTATTTTTAATTAGAGAGTCATCGTGAGGGTACAGTTACAGATCCATACATCTTTGTGCTCATGCTTCCCCCATACAAAGTTCGATAACCCATCCCTTCACCAGTGCCCATTCTCCACCACCCGTAAACCCAACATCCCTCCCCCCCTCCCAGTCCCGTCTCCCCCCACCCCACCCTGCCACTATGGCAGGGAATTCCCTTTTGTTCTCTCTCTCTGATTAGGTGTTGTGGTTTGCAATAAAGATGTTGAGTGGCCATTGTGTTCAGTCTCTAGTCTGTATTCGGCCCGCCTCACCCTTCCCCCACATGACCTCCAACCACATTTTACTTGGTGGTCCCTTCCCTGACACTCCTAGAGATTTTACCCCCTATAATGTTTAAGAGATGCATCCTGGAAGGTCTGTCTTCTATAACTTCTCATTTGCCAGATGGACACAGACCTTGTTTGTGTAAGGGAGTGAAATCTCATTCTAATTTAGCATTAAATGGGCCCCAGGCAATGGTTTATAGGATATTAGAGTTGTCAATCAGAGTAGACAACTTTGAAAAATATTAGGCCCAGAGGAGAAAAACTTCTTTTGGCCCAAGGACAGAGCATTTAAAGAACAAAAAATAATGGCCATAGGACAAACTTTTGTTTCTTTTATTTTTCTCTCTCCCTCCCTCCCTCCCTCCCTCCCTCCCTCCCTCCCTCCCTCCCTCCCTCCCTCCCTCCCTCCCTCCCTCCCTCCCTCCTTTCCTTTCTTCCTTCTTCCCTTCCTTCTTCCCTTCCTCCCTTCCTCTTTTCCTCCTTTCCTTTATTCCTTCCTTTTTTGCATGCTGATAACAGAATTAACTTCTGCTTCTCACTACTTGACTGTAAAGAAAAATTCAAAGTTGGGGCATTGAGATAATACAATGGGGAAGGTGCTAACCTTGCAAGCAGTCCACTTGGGTTTGATTCCGGCCTCCCTAGGGCCCCCAGAGCATCTCCAGGAGTTATCCCTGAGCACAAGAGCCAGGAGTCAGCCCTGAGCAAGTCCAGGGGTGTCCTCCAAAGCAAAAAAAAAAAAAGAATGTTCAAAGTTAACATGTAGCACTGTCATCCTGTTGTTCATCGATTTGCTCAAGCGGGCACCAGTGACGTCTCCATTGTGATGAGCTGGAGCGATAGCACAGTGGGCAGGGTGTTTGCCTTGCATGCGGTCAACCCAGTTTCGATTCCCAGCATCCCATATGGTCCCCTGAGCACCACCAGGATTAATTTTTGAATGCAGAGCCAGGAGTAACACCTGTTGCATTGACAGGTGTGACCCAAAAAGCAAAAAAAGTAAATTAATAAATAAATGTCTCCATTGTGAGACTTGAGTTACTGTTTTTGGTATATCAAATACGCCATGGGTAGCTTGCCAGGCTCTGCCATGCGGACGGGATACTCTCGGTAGCTTGCCAGGCTCTCCGAGAGTGATAAAGGAATCGAACCTGGGTCAGCCTCGTGCAAGGCAAACGCCCTACTCATTGTGCTATAGATTCACAGTAATAGTTAATCTATTACTATAATGTCACTTTAATAGTGGCATGAAAACCACCTTCTTTTGAGTTGCAAATCCCGAACTCTTTGGGAGAGGAGAAACTGAAGCACCACAGAGATTCAAGAGTCCAAGGTTCCACCCAGAGAAGGGCGAGGCAAAGGAGTCGCTACAGAATTATCTATGAATTTATGAGAAGACCATCAACAATAGAAGGAATGAGATCATGTGGAGGTCGTCAACAACGGAAGGCTTTCCTTGTTACTTCCCCCATATTAACTTCTATGTTTGTAATGAACTCCAGGAAAAACCCATTCGAAGTAATTGTATGAAAGATCTCCCAGAAAGCCATGTGGGTTTGCTTCTTCAGATCTGTGTGCTTTCCTGAACTAATATCTCACTTTCTTATTTCTAGGTCTTTTTGCTCGAGGCTCCCCGCCCCACTCACCAACACCCTTCTCCAAATACTTGCTTGCTTGTTCGCTCTTGCTCTCACTCTCTCTGTTGCTCTCGCTCTCTGAAGAAAGAAATTCTTGAACTAATTAGTTTCTACTTTACACATTGGTAATTTAAGCAGTTCTGTGCCATTATAAAATTTTTAACACTTTCTTTTGTCATGTTAACTAGATGAGTGCATTCTCTTATTGTCATAGTTTATCAAAATATCTTTCAATGTGCAACAGGGAGTAACTGTACGTCTGTTCTCCAGTTTCTGTCCTCAATTCTTAGGCTCCAACTTCCATTGTGCGAAGTCCAGTGATCTCAGCTATTAAATTAATGTCAATGCCTTTATATTCAAGATGCCCCAGTTCATATTTTTACAACCCATATTAGGACAACGATATCAAACTCTGTATGTATAATTCAAACTCATACATCCAACTGTGCTCCAATTCCTTTGCTAGTCTATTTCTATTAATTGTACTGCCAACCTTTAATCTTCAATCCTAAGAATCAATAAATATATAACACATATACACAAACACATTTTTTTCTAATGCCTGGGATTGAAGAAATAGTTTTGATATTTCTTCTGAATCTTCTTTTCCACAGATAATTACATACTAACCCTTTTGAATTCAGCTGCTGAAATAGCTTCCTTATCTATTCACTTATCTGTGGTATACAGAGAAACAAATCAAAGAATGGATGCTATTGCCTTTTTCCTAATTTAGGTACACCTCTAGACTACATCATTAATCTCAAAACTAACTTCTAAGTGTCCAGTGTCTACCTTTTTATTTGTCACTTAATTATTATAATTTCGGTAACATGCTTATAATAGTGCTAATGTTTATCATTTTGATGTATGCAGTTACTTCTCCAAAGTGCTCTGTCCCTATGTTCCCTCTACTGTACCTCTTTATTATCCTCCCCCACATCCAATCCCCACTTGATAACTTCAGTTGTACAATCCAAGCGCAAGGGCTTATCATCGTTTAATACTATCCATTCCTTGATTTATTTCTCTATATACCACAGATAAGTGAAATAATCCAGTATTTGTCCTTCTCTTTCTGCTTCACTTATGATACTCTCCAAGTCCCAGTCAAGTTGCAGTGAACTTTAATGCATCATCTTTTCTTATGGTTGCATGGTACTCCACTGTACTCATTTACTTCAATTTCTTTATTGGTGCTTTTGAACATCTTTATTAATACAATATGCCGCAAGTTCTATACATGTTCCAGTGAACTTCAATATTTCATATTTTTATGGTTGCATCATAGTCCATTCTGAAATTATACAGCAACTTCTTTATGTTGTTAAACATTTGGATTGTTTCTAGCTATCCTAGGTATTGTATTTAGCATTGCAATGAATACAGGTATGCACATATCTTTTTAAAAATGAAACTTTTTGTGTTTTGTGATTTCTACTTTTTAAATTTAATTTTCATAATTGTTCTAGAGAAATTTTCTAAACATAGGCTAAGGAACCCAGATGTGTGGGACCCAGGGCTGAGATCTCCAAGCCTGCTCGGATCAGGACTGGGCCTCCTCCACCCAGACCCCCCATTTTCCAGTAGCTTGGCAGTTATACCCACAATCTGTACCCAGCGTCGTGTAATCCCACCAATGGTGAAGATCTAGAGACTATAAAACAATGCTTCCGGAAGTGACCTCTTATAGCCGTGTTCTCCCTCTCAGAGAACCTGGCAAGGTACCCAGAGCATCCTGTCTGCATGGCAGATCCTGGCAAGCTCTCAATGGCATATTCGATATTGCCAAACACAGTAACAATGATGGGTCTCATTCTCCTTACCCCAAAAGAGCCTCCAATGCAGCACCTCTGGGAAGAATAGTAAAGAGAGTAATTTTTAGCAGAGCTAAATTCGAAAATCAGTTTTCCAGATACCCCTCTTACTACACTTCCAAGAATCCAAACTACCTAATCTGCATATTGGTCAATACAGAAAACGGTTATTGCTCCTGAAATTTTCTGTTATTTTCTGCTTCAATTTGGCTTCCATTTATTGAAAAAATAAAGAAAGAATAAGATTTTTATGTCTGGGGGTGCAACAGAGCAGTAGAACACTCACTTTACCTATGTGGGACCCTGACTTTGATCTCTTGCACTGCTTAAAATAAAAATAAGTCTTTCTACTCTCATATTAACCTGTACTCCATACTATCTTTCAACCTGAATAAGTTATCTACCCTAAATTCTAGAAAGATCCATAATCTCTACATCCTCCACTTTGCTGAGTATATCATTATTTTCTTCTCTGATCTGTAGGCACACAAACTTCAGATTACACAGAACCCACATTTTCCCTTTTAATTACAGACAGTGCTATCAACTTACTTTCATATCAGCATAGAGCAGCTGTGCAACACAACAGGCTTACCTAATGACTGAATAGGTTCATCAAACAATGTTGAAGAGGTGGGTAAAGAGAGAAGCAGAGCTTTCACTCACTGTTTGGGCTTTGTTAATAATGATAGCTCTGCTGATAATGTTTTCTGAGAACAAGGGGAGTGCTGATAGAGGAAGCCCTCCCATTCCCATCAGACTGTCACAAATGGTGATCTGAGACAGCTTTTCTTGCTGGGGATAGTTCGGGTGTAAGGGCTCCTGACCTTGTCATTCCTGCTAATGACATTTCAGGCATCATTTTCTCCACTGTATGCTCATGACAGCATAAGTCTTATCAGGGTCTCTTCAACTGAGTCCACAGAACTCATTATATGATCATGGAGGTAGTTCCTATGAGGTCATTGTCCGAATTGAATGAATTTCACTCAGTTTCTCTTTCTCATCTTCAAGACCAACTTGAAGGAGCTGCTTCATTATACACCGACACATTGTTTTGTTTATTAGTTAAATACTTTAAACATACAGAATAATATAGAAAAATTCCAGAGAGAACAAACAGCTATGTACTCCACTACCCAAAAAGCAAATAAAATTGTGGCATTTTGTCAATATCTGCTTCTGAATTATTTAAAGATGTAAAATATTACAAATACAGTAGAAGCTCCTTATATAACCATTTCTGATCCCTCTTTATTCCCAAAGTAATCACTTCCTCACTGCTTGGTTTTCATTGTTTCTATTCATGTTGTTATGCTATCATTGTATTTTCTTTCTTTCTTTGTTCTTCCTTCCTTTCTCTTTCTTTCTTTCTTTCTTTCTTTCTTTCTTTCTTTCTTTCTTTCTTTCTTTCTTTCTTTCTTTCTTTCTTTCTTTCTTTCTTTCTTTCTTTCTTTCTTTCTTTCTTTCTTTCTTTCTCTCATTCTTTCTTTCTTTCTTGCTTGGTTGCTTTCTTGCTTTCTTTCTCTCTCTTTCTATTTCTCTCTCTTTCTTTCTCTCCTTTCTCTCTTTCTCTCCTTTCTCTCTTTCTCTCCTTCCTTCCTTCCTTCCTTCCTTCCTTCCTTCCTTCCTTCCTTCCTTCCTTCCTTCCTTCCTTCCTTCCTTCCTTCATTCTCTCTCTCTCCTTCCTTCCTTCCTTCTTCCTTCCTTTCCTTTCTTTCTTCTTTTCTTTCTTTCTTTCTTTCTTTCTTTCTTTCTTTCTTTCTTTCTTTTCTTTCTTTCTTTCTTCTTTCTTCTTTCTTTCTTTCCTTCCTTCCTTCTTCCTTCCTTCCTTCCTTCCTTCCTTCCTTCCTTCCTTCCTTCCTTCCTTTCTTCTTTCTTTCTTTTCTTTCTTTCTTTCTTTCTTTCTTTCTTTCTTTCTTTCTTTTTCTTTCTTTCTTTCTTTCTTTCTTCTTTCTTTTCTTGAATCACCGTGAGAACAGTTACAAAGCTTTCAGGTTTAAGTCTCAGTCATACAATGATCAAACACCCATTCCTTCACTAGTGCACATGTTTCACCACCAAGACCCCCAGTATACCTCCTATCCCACCCCCAGCCCTGCCAGTGTGGCTGATGATTTTCACTTTACTCTCTCTTTACTTTAATTACATTCAATGTTTCAACAGAAAACTCACTAATATTATTTCAAATTTTCCTACAACAATCAGACCTGCCAAAAAGGCATCATTTGAAAATTTGTTTTCTATTGCTGATCATGCAGAGCATATGAGGTCGCACGACTGTAATAGCGGCCATGCGATTTTGGATTTCTGGTATTTTAGTAATTAAGTCCAGAGTGGTTTCTGCCAGAAGCCACTGGGTTCCAAAATTGGTTTGTGTGCCTCAGGGATCATGGCCATTCAAGAGTAGAGGAACCATTCATGGGAGGCTGCTTGGGGTCTCATCTGGGCGGGGGTAGCACCAATACCTTCCCCCACCCTGAGATTTCCCATGCTCCCCATCACCACAAGCTCGTACCTCTGTCCAATGGGCTCTGAAAGATGGCGGTTGCCATGCTGCCACCACCACCAAAAGGAAAGGCCAAGGAACAAAAATCTTTCCCCTGTCGGCGCAGCACGGGACTGTAGCTTAGTTCACAGTCTAGAGGCATTTCTTCAAGAAGCTGCTGGGTTCAGAAATTGGTTTGTGTGCCTATGGGATCATGGCTATTCCGGAGCAGTGGAACCAATTGTGGGCGGCTGCTTGGGGTTTTGTCTATCATTGCATTTTCTATATGAAAACTTTCAGTTCTCTTAAACATGATTCTCAACATACAATTCTGCCTTTTTTTTTTTTTTTACAATTCTGCTTTTTTATACTCAGTATTGTTCTGGAAGTTTTTCCAGTTGATATATATATATATATCTCAAATTATTTATTTAAAATATATTGATATAGATCAGTTGTATCACTTGTAGTCCCATTGATCTTCGATTTGCTCGAGCGGGCGCCCAGTAACATCTCCATTTGTCCCTGTTGCGAGCTAGTGCAGCCCAATGATATCTGCTTGCTCCAGGAACAAGAAGAGCCTCAAATCGATCATTCAGGGATTTGACGAAGAAATCTGATCATCAAGTTGGTGGGCGGCCATGAGGTCTTCTGACGTCCCATGGAATTCAGTTGGTAACAGCTCTAGTCCAGTGGTCGTCTCTGAATCACATTACATGACTGGCCCATCTGATTTTTGATGCCTTGGCAAACAAGACAGCATCATCCCTGATTTTTGACCATCAACGGAGATCAGAACTCCGGATTCCTTCTCTCACTTGAGTGAGACATGATATTCCTAGCATAGCTCTTTCTTTTAAATACATATAATGTATATAAAAGCAGTGGTATATACATTATATGTATTTCATTATTATTTTCTTAAATTATTTATATCACTATTACATAATGAATATTTTTCCATGTTTCTTTTATGCATATGACATGTTTTATTTGAATATATTCCAGCAGATACAGATGCTGTGGTGAATGATACGTGTAAATTTTGAGTGGCTAGACCTTGCCAGATCAGTTGTTTCCATCTACATATCTAAAAACAGTGTTTGAAAGTCTCCTGTTCTCTTCTGCTTGATAGTTTCAGCACCACTTGGAATTGTCCAACTTCCAATTTTTGCTCCTTGAAACTTTGTCAATTTTACTGTTGTTTTTAGTATTGTATTTGAGTTTGGTAGATTAGTTGGTTGACCATTTGAGATTATTTCCTGTAAATTTATTGTTCACCTACAATATATTTTTAAAAATTATTTCTTTTTTCTAGGCTGGAGCAATAGTTTAGGGGTTAAGATGTTTGACTTGCCCTGTGGTTCAGTCTCCAGCCTCTTCCAGCCAGAAGTTAGCCCTGAGGACAACTGGCTACATATTTCGCCACAAAAAAAGGAGAGAAAATAAAATATTTTTCTCTTATTTGTTATGTTTTTCAAATTTTATATTAACCTTTAGCCATTTATATAATATGCAAATATCTTCTAGTTGTGCTTTATTTCACTTTTTCTTTTATTATGTCTTTTTTTAAAAATTTTTTATTGAGTCACCATGTGGAAAGTTACAAAGTTTTCAGGTTTAAATCTCAGTTATACAATGCTCGAATACCCATCCCTTCACCAGTGCTCATATTCCACCACCAAGAATCCCAGTATAGCTCCACCCCGCCCCCCCACACCCCTAACCCCCCCACGTCCCTAGCCCCCCCACCCTTAGCCCCCCCGCCTGTGTAACTAGTACATTCTTTTATTATGTCTTTAACTGTCTATTAGGATTTAACTGATTTATATAAAGAGGGATTTTTTTTCTTTTTGGGTCACACCTGTCGATGCATGGGGGTTACTCTTGGCTCTGCACTCATGAATTACTCCTGGCGGTGCTCAGGGGACTATATGAGATGCTGGGAATAGAACCCGGGTAGGCTGAGTGCAAGGCAAATGCCCTACCCACTGTGCCATCGCTCCAGCCCCCAGAGGGATTAAAAAAAAAAAACTGATAGTTTAACAGTAAGTACAGTTCCTTTATCCAGCTCTGCCACATTATTTTCTTTAATATTTTGCTTTACTGTGGTACATATATTACAATTTAGGAACCGATATTGATACATTAATTATTAACAAAGGTCCATAATTAACATTAGGATTTACTCCATATTATAAAATTCTATGAGTTTTGACTAACACACACTATCATGTATTTACCACTACAGTAAGTGACATACCTACCATACAGAATAGTTTTACTACTCTGAAACAGCCTTGTGACCTGGCAATAACTCAGCAATAGAGTGTTTGCCTTGTAGGCATGAAGCTGAGTGCTCCAATCGAGCACTGCCCTGTGAGCGGAGCACTATCCAAGCAACTCAGCTGTTCAAATGTGCAGTGGCCCCCTCTCCTCCATAAGCAAGCACTGCAACACAGCCAAGTGAGTGATTTGTGTCATTGCAACAACAGTAAGAGTGGAAAGGTAAGAGAAATAAATAAAATTTTAAATAAATAATTACTTCAAACATCTTATGCTTCACCTATTTATCTCGTCCCTCCTCCTCATGGCAACCACTGATTCCTTTATAGCTTTCACAGTTTGCCTTCTCCAGCATGTTATGTTGTTGGGTTCATCATGCAGTATGTTGTGTTTTAGATTAGTTTGTTTCACTTAACATTATGCGCTTACGGTCTCTGATATCTTTATGTGGCTTGAGAGCTCATTTCTTTTTATCACTGAATAATATTCCATTTTATGGTTGTATCATTTTTGTTTATCCATTTACCAAACAAAGACATCTTGTTTGATTTCAATTTTGGCAAATTTGAATGTTTGCTCTAAACATTTATATGCAGGTTTTTGTAAGGTTCTAAATTTTCAGCTCATTTGGGTAAATACCAAGGAGCGCAATGACTAGCTCATATGGTAAACCTATGTTTAGTTTTGTAAGAACTGCCAAATTATCTTCCAAAGTTACTGTACCATTTTGCATTCCCACCAACAATGAATGAAAGTCCCT
Organism: Sorex araneus; assembly: GCF_027595985.1. Lineage (NCBI taxonomy): Eukaryota > Metazoa > Chordata > Mammalia > Eulipotyphla > Soricidae > Sorex > Sorex araneus. The sequence goes on from NC_073313.1 coordinate 190,487,333, forward strand.
GTTGTTCCACATTCTCTCTAGCATTTGAAGTTGTCAATGTTTTGGATGTTAGATTAACGATATCTCTTTTCCCTACATTTTGTGAAGCTTCAACAATCTCACATGCAATGCAACCAACCTCTACCTCCTCCTCCACAACTATCTCCTTTGTAGAAATTTTCTCATATCAAATCACTTCTCTCCTGCCTTAATAAAAGCCCAGAGCCAGATGCCAGAGATCTAAATAAATTCTCTATATTTTAGAGTCTACTGAAGTTATTCAAACTAGTGAATTCAAAGCCTACCTATGTGGAACTATTGATTTTTTTCTGTTAAACAGAATAAAGCAGAGAAAGAATATTTCTTCAATGTGCCTCTTGAGTGACATTGGTGTACCCATTTGGTCCTTTATGATTAAAATTTCTAAGGATCTGTGAATATAGAGATGCTTTACTTCATGAAAGTATTTCTGTCTGCTTATCAAAACTTAGTTGATTGAAACAAATTCTGAGTACTTAAAAAATATTCACTAAACACCATACACAAAAATAAAAATCAATTAATGACATAAAATATGAAACCATGAAATATGAAGCTAACAATTAGACTTATATTTAGAAACAGAAGTCCATTGGCAAGAGAAATGAAAGAATAAATGAATGGGAAAATACATAAAATTAAAAGGCTTTCACCCAGTAAAAGAAATTACTTGATAACAAAAAATATAGCCTAGCAATTGGGAGACTTATCTGCAGTAGCATTTGTAACTTTATTTCACTTTATTTTGCTGTCCATAATTTTCTATTACTATTATGCTTTTCCCTATTATTTTGTCTATTTTATTGTCTATTTTGTCTATTATGTTGCATATTTTGTCTCTTTGTCTATTATATTGTTTTTTTGTCTATAGTGCTATTTTGTCATCAATATATTCTTTGATGTTTTCAAAAAAATTCATTTTACCTTGTATGCCCCGATGTTGGATCCTTATGTATTAATGACTAAAATGTCTTCTTTATAGACTGGTGCCTTGTTCATGATGTATTTGTCTATTATTGACTGAAAGTCTATTTTACTGGATATTAGAATAGCTGTCTTTGTCTTTTGTCTATATTACTGACTTGGAACACCTTATTTAAATCATTCAGCCTATTTGTATTTACATCTGATAGGAGACTGAAGTTCTCATTATTCACCTCATCATTCTATGTCTTGATTATAATTTAGACCATTGATATTTGAGATAGTTATTAAGAGATAAATTTTAACTATTGCCCTTCTATATTTTGTTTTTTGGTTCACTGTCACTGTCATCCCATTGCTCATTGATTTGTTCATGCAGGCACCAGTAACGTCTCTCATTGAGAGACTTATTGTTTCTGCTTTTGGCATATCCAATACGCACAGGTAGCTGGCAAGGCTCTGCCATGCGGGCTTTTGTCAAATATTTAGGAGGTCGCTTGGGCCACACCAGAAAGAGCTTAGGAGCTACTCCTAATTTTGTGCTCGTGGGTGCTCCTGGTGGTGTTCAGGAGATGATACGGTGCAAGGGATCAATCCTGACCCTCTTGTATCCAAAGCATGTGCTTCAGTCTGTTAAGTTAGCTCTCCAGCCTATATTTCTATTGTCTCTTCTCTCATTTATTTCTATATGCCATTTGATTTTGATGGGTTTATTTACTACTAATCTAAATTTATTCAATTTTTCTTATGAATTCTTATGCTCCATAATTTTATTTCCGATTGCCATGAAATTTTTTATTAAATTACCTCTATAAAAATAATTTTTTGTGTGCTGGTATGGACTTGTCAATCATTGCTCACTCACTGAGAATACAGGAACAACCACAAAACATAAACAGAAAGAAAGAATAGAATCTATATTTGATATGCCAAAAACAGTAACAACAAATCTCACAATGGAGACGTTACTGGTGCCTGCTCGAGCAAATCGATGAAAAACTGAATGATAGTGCTGCAGTGCTACAGTGCTCATATTCCTGTTGTTTGTGTTTTTGTTACTGTATATTTAGCTATTACCTTGTTCAAAATTTCTTGACTTTTTGTTTCTTATTTTCATGAAGAACATTGGTGGTGGTAAATTCCATTAGCTTCTGTTTGTCCAAAAGAACCTTAATTTGTCATATTTGAATGATAGTTTTATATGGTAAAGTATTCTTGGTTTACATTTAAACACTTTTTCGATATTGCTTTCGGCTTTCCAAAAAGTGATCAGGGCTACTTCTTGTGATAACTCAGTATACTGCATCGTAGTTCTGCACTAGGGTCTAAGGATGTTCAGGTACTGCCATGCTGAGTGTCACTAGGACCACACTGATGTTACTTGAGGTCCTCTAGAACCACAACTTGTGGTACTCAAAGGCCTCCAAGGTAGTTCCTAGGATAGTCTGGTGCTAGGGATTGAACCTCTGTTGGGCACAGGGCAAGGCATGAGCCTTAATCCCTATAAATCTCCCAGGTCCAATTTTATCTTTTATTAATGTAATATGGACTGGAGCAATAGCACAGTAGGTAGGGTGTTTGCCTTGCACATGGCTGACCGGGGTTCGATTCCTCTGTTTCTCTTGGAGAGCCCGGCAAGATACCGAGAGATCCTTCTCCAATGGCAGAGTCTGGCAAGCTACCTGTGGCATATTTGACATGACGAAACCAGTAACAAGTCTCTCAATGGAGACATTACTGGTGCCTGCTCAAGCAAATCGATGAACAATGGGATGAGAGTGCTACAGTGCTACAGTGCATTATTGTAATATGTCATTTCATTTCCATGTAGTCTATAGGATTTCTCTCTCCTTTCTTTTAAAAAATGTTAGGCACCTTGATTTATAGTATTGTCAATGATAGGGTTTTAGTCATACAAATTTCCAACATTATACCTTCAACCAGATTGTTTGTGCCCCATCTTATACAATCTCTCATCACACACCATATTAAGCTCAGTTCTGTAGACAAGTTCTCAGGTTCTTCCTAGGTTCCTGTGTGACTTTATTTCCCCTTGCATAACTTCAATGTTTTGTTTTGTTTTCTATATCAGCAATGATATGGTTGATGTAGGTCATTTTTTCTCTCAGAAATGTGGGTGTGCTTTCAACTTTCTGTGTTTGGTAAGTTCTCCATTATTTTTTGTTTGACTATATACATTTATTAATTTTTCCACTTTTCACCTTCTGGAAAGTCTGTTATTTATTTATTTTTCTTGGAAGGTGTGTGAGGGGACCGCATCTGGCAGTACTCAGGGCTTGGTCCTGGCTCTGTGCTCAGGGATCACTCCTGAAAGTGCTAGGGAGACCTTATATGATGACACCAGGATTGGCCATTTTCAAGGCAAGAGCCTTCACACTTGTGTTATTTCTTAGCCTTGCTCTTCTAATATCTTTAAGTTTGGAGACTGGAAAGAACTGAAAATTCAATCTCTCTATATCTAGTGGTTGAGGAAGACAGTAGGTGAGTATCTCATTTTGGGTCTGAGATTGGAGCATTGACATGTGGCCTTTCTTTGCACATGGTTATTTCATAGCATGATGTCAGTATTTCAAGTGGTTAAATATATCAACAGAAAAAAAAACAGGTAAAAATTGTATTTCCTTTCTAACCTAACTTGGGAGTCATGCAGAGCCACTTCTGTCACATTTTATTTATGAAATGCAAGTTACTAAGACTGGTGTAAATTCAAGAGAAGAAAAATTAGACTCTAGCATTTCATGAAAAGACTTGAAGAACTAGAGGGTACTTTTAAATGATTAAAATATTAGCTTTCTGCAAAAACTATTTACAATCTCCCTATATGAAAACTGCATTCCCCTATACCTGATTTTCCTCCATATTCTCATATGTGATACCAGGCACAGATCCTAAACCCAGAATTTCTTTATCAAAACTCAACACAAACTTGGAAGAGGTTTACTTGTTTTTATTCATATAGCATGACTCTTTCAGTATAATTTCTTTTAATCTGAAAACCTAAAAGTAAAAGTGACAGATTTTGTAGTCTCTACATATCCAATATTCAATGGAAATACACAGATGATTTAGCTTATATAAACATTCTCTATTCAAATGGGAGAAGATATTGGAGACTCTTGTCCAATAAAATCCTGGAATCCCAGTAATGAATTATGTTAGTTTTTAATGATCTTGACTAAAATCTCAGAATGATTCTTCATACTATTGGTTCCTCCCTCTCTGAGGTTAACCTTTTATATCATCCTGACTTTTTTCTACAAATTACAGTGTTTATAGCTAAGTAGATTCTCCAACAAATTTTCTGCCCATCATAGTGAGGGTCAAAACACCTCTTAATTTTATACTGCCTCTCTTAGTCCAAGCTGGTGGTGTTTTCACAAAAACAGTTTTCTTAAACTCTGATTTTTTGAGCCTCTCACTGGGTTCATTTAATTACAAAAAAAGTCACACTTATAAGTCTCATAGAGATAAGCCTTTGTCTAAATTGGACTTGCTCTAATACTGTTGTGAGACAACACCCTTAAGGTTCCAAGAAGCTCTGTTTTTATTGGAAAGAATCTTTGAGGCATGCCTGTAATTTTATTAGAGGGACTCTTGTCTGTTTGAGGTATCAAATTCAATCTTTTGCAGGTTTTATCAAAGGGTTTTAAGCTCATACCCTACCTAGACTTAAACTTTAGACTATATTTTCCTGACAGAAACCTGGATTTCATATCTACCCAGAAGTTATTTTTTATATTTAGCATTGTTTGCCATCTGGGGAGACTGGGAATAAAAATGTTTTTTGTTTTTCAAATGAAGCAAATTCTGGATCCTTAACATTTTGTTCTTCAGCTTATCTCTACTGAAGATATTTATTTTACTCTTATTTTACTTACTTTACTCTAACTTAGAAGAAGCCAGGAAATATTTTCATTACTATGCCTAAACTTATTCTGTGCTGGACCACCCAAGACATCAAGTGAATATATTTAGCCCCCAAATCAAATATATTAACAGTATACTGATAACCAATGAAAGGGCTATTTATTAATTCCTAACAGAGTAATACAATTGTTATGTTAAGCTGAATAAGAGGATATTATTACAATGTGGTGTGGGAGAACAGATTAGATATAGTCACCTGTGGTGAGACGGAGTATAAGATAATATACTGAAGCTGGAGAGATAGTAGAGTGGGTACTTTCCTTGCACAAAGCCAACCCAAGTTTGATCCTTGGCATCCTATATGGTTCCCAGAACCACCAGAAGTAATTTCTGAGTATAGAGTGAGGAGTTATCTGGCTTGAGGACCACACCCAGTGATGTGCAGAGGTAACTCCTGACTGTACTCAGAGTTACTTTTGGTGGTGCTGGGGAATCATATGGAATGTCAAGCATCAAACGGGTTGGCTGCATGCAAGGTAAGCACCCTATCCACTGCACTCTCTCTCTCCAGCCCCAGTATATTATCTTACAGTTCATCTCACCACAGGTGACTACATCTAGTCTGTTCTCCAGCACCACATTGTAAGAACATTCTCTTATTCAACTTGAAATAATGTTTTCATTACTTTATTTTAGGTATTAACACATACTTCTTTCATGGGTTACCAGTAAAATTTAACAATATATACAAGACACCTTAAGTTTTCACCAGAACTTTCTTCCTGGTCCTCCAGATCCAACAACATCATAATTAAATATTTTAAATTTCTGTTAAGCAATGACCTAACTCCAAATACGAAAAATTGTTCTCTAAACCTTCCCAAAATTTAGTAATATAAAAAACACCAATTTTTTTTCAAAAATATAAAATTTGTGCAAGATATATTGGGATCTCTCTCTCTCTCTCTCTCTCTCTCTTTCTCTCTCATTATGATCCATTAGTAGGACTCAAAGACGAAGGGTTGCATTTAGATGGAAGCTTTATTACCTTTTTTGATCCCATATTTTCTTCAGTATTATATTTTTGTCACAAAAGGCAGCTCACGTTCAAGGAGTATATATTTTACTCTTCCAGAAAATAGGATATATAGCTCATCTATAAAACCAGCATTACTTATACTTTAGTGCTTTGTTGAGCAAGGATGAAGAGAGTTGCAAATCAATATTATTGCATGGAATTAATTGGTGTTTTTTTTAAAATTATTTTTTTTTAATTGAATAACTGTGAGATACAGTTACAAAGTTTTCATGATTGAGTTTCAGTCACACAATGATTGAATACCCATCCCTCCACCAGTGTGGCTATCCCACCACCCATGTCCCCAGTATCCCTCCCACTACCCCCACTCATCCCACAACTGCCTCTATGACAGGCAGTTTCCTTTTTATTCTTTCTCTGCTTTGGGGCATTATGGTTTATAATACAGGTAATGAGAGGCTATCATGTTTGATCCTTTGTCTACTTTCAGTGCACATCCCAAGCGACCCCTCCAAACATCATTGACTTAGTAGTCTCTTATCTTTCCCAACTTTCTTCCCCCCAGTACTTGAGGCAGACTTCCATCCATGGACCAATCCTCCTGGCCCTTGTCTCTACTGTCTTGGGTGTCTTGGATGCTAGTCTCATACTATGTTATTTTATATTTCACAAATGAATGCAGTCATCTATGTCTGTCCCTCTATTTCTGACTCATTTCACTAGCTTGACATTCTCCATGTCAAACCACTTAGAAGCAAATTTCATGACTTCATTTTTTTTTCCTAACAGCTGCATAGTGTTCCACTGGGTATATGTACCAAAGTTTCTTTAACCAGTCATCTATTCTCGGGCACTCGGGTTGTTTCCAGATTCTGGCTTTTATGAATAGTGCTTCAGTGAACATACAGGTACAGATGTTATTTCTACTATTTTTTTTGAACCACTGGGGTATATTTCCAGCAGTGGTGCTGCTGGGTCATATGGAAGCTCACATTATAGTTTTTTGAGGAATGCCCATATTGTTTTCCGAGAAGGCTGGGCCAGTTTGCATTCCCACCAAAAACGAGAGTCCCTTTCTCCCCACACCCTGGCCAGCACTGTTTGTTCTTGTTCTTTTTGTTGTGTTCCAGTCTCTGTGATGTAAGATGATATTTCATTGTAGTTTTGATTTGCATCTCCCTGATAATTAGAGATGTGGAGCTAATCATGTGCCTTTTGTCCATTTGTATTTCTTTTTTGTGGAAGTTTTTGTTCATATCTTCTCCCTAATTTTTGGATGGGGTTGGAGGTTTTGTATTGTTAAGTTTTACCAGTGTCTTATATATTCTGGATACTAACCCTTTATCTGATGGATTTTGGGTAAATAATCTTTCCCATTCTGTGGGCTGTCTCTGTATTTTGGTGGCTGTTCTTTTGAGGTGCAAAAGCATCTTAATTTAATGTAGTCCCATTTGCTTATCTTTATTTCCAACTACTGGGTCAGTGGTGTTTCATTTTAAAAGATGCCTTTAGCTTCAGTGTCATGGAGGGATCTGCCTATATTTTACTCCATGTACCTTATGGAGTCAGGTCTAAAGCTGTGGTCTTTAATCCATTTTGATATGATTTTTGTGCATGGTGTTAGACAGACATGAGCTCATTTTTTCTTGTTTTTGTTTTTGCATGTAGCTGTCCAGTTTCCCCAGCATCACTTGTTGAAGAGGTTTTCATTGCTCCATTTCACATTTCTTGCTTCTTTCTCAAAAATTGTCATCATATATTTGAGGATCTGTGTCAGTATACTCACCTCTATTCCATTGGTTTGCGAGTCTTTCTCTATTATAATACCATGCTGTTTTAATTACTATTGCTTTTTAGTACACATAAAGTGGGGGAAGGTGATGCCACCCATTTTCTTTTCCCCAAGGATTGCTTTAGCTATCCATGGGGGTGATTTGCTATTTAATCTATAGGTACATTCCATTCAATGCAATACTCTTCAATGCAATCCTCACTCAAATTCAGATGTCATTCTTCAAGGATTTGGGATGCTCAGTAATAAAATTTATACGGAATCATAAAACACCCTAAATAGACAAACCCATTCTGAGAAGTAAGAAATTGGGGAGTATTTCATTACCTAACTTGAAGCTACATGATAGAGCTATAGTAATCAAAAGAGTGTGGTACTGGCATAAGGACAGAATCTCTGACCAATGGATTAAAATTAAATACCCAAAGATAAATTTCCACATCTATTATCAACTAATTTTTGACAAAGGAACTGAGTACATGAAATGGAGTAAAGATAGAATCTTCAGGAGCCAGAGAAATAGTACAGTGGGTATGGAACTTGCCTTGCATACAATCTACCAGGGTTTGATCTCTGGCATCTCATATGGTCCCCTGATTGTACTGGAAGTAATTCCTGAGCACAGAGGTAGGATAACCCACCCCCACCCCAAATAAACCAACAACAACTAAAAAAAAGATAGCTATTCAATAAATGGTGCTGGAAAAACTGGATACTACATGTAATAAAAATGAAACTAGACTCATCTCACACCTTACACAAAAATCAATTCAAAGTGTAACAAAGACCTCCAAATCTCATTTCAAACTATTAAGTATTTTGAGAAAAATATAAGTGGCATGTTCTTAGATTTGAACCTCAAAAAGGTCTTCAATGATAACAATGTCACTGACAAAAGCAACAGATCAAAAATAAACAAATGGGGTACATTAAATTAAAAAGTTTTGCACTGCAAAAGAAACACAGTTTAAAACTAGGATATGCCTTACTGAATGGGAGAAAATATTTGTGCTCAGTTCGTCATGCTAATATCCAAGAAATAGAAAGTACAAAGATCGACAACAAAAAATCCAAAAACCCTATTGAAAAATGGGAGAATAAATGAACAAACCCTTCTATGAAGAAAATGCATAGCCAATAGGCACATGATAAAGTACTTAGGATCACATGTTGTCAGGAAACTTCAAGTCAAGATGACAATGAAATGTCATCTCAAGCCAGTCAAAAAGCTGGGGACAATCTGTGTTGACAAGGATGTGGCCAAAAAGGACCTCTCATCCACTGCTGATGAGAATGTAGTCTGGTTCTGGTTCTTTCATAAGAACCCTGTGTTTTTTGTTCTTTCATAAGAACCTTATGAAAATGGTATGGATATTTCTGAGAAAAGTAAGTATAAAGCTTCCATACAAAACAGCAATTCCGAGTCCCAACCGGGGCCAGTGCTCGGCTCCTGCCGGGTTTCGGCCCGAGTGCCCGTGCCTCTGCACAGCCGGTGGATGTGTAACGAGCGGGAACCAGAGACAGCTTTAGGATTTGGGGTTCCAGCAAGTGCTTGCACCCATGTATGGAGACTGTGAACTAAGCTTTTGCCCCACGCCGGCTAACGAGGAAATATCCTTCCTTCTTGGTCTCTCTCCCCTCCGGGAGAAGGCGTGGTGTCCGACATTTTGTGGGTCCTTTGAGAAGGTATGAACTTTTGGCGCGGAAAAAAAAAAATGTGTGCTTTGAACTTGAAACAGCCGCGAGATACCGGGGCAGTCCCAGCCGGGGCCGGTGGTCGGCTCTGGCCGGGTTTCGGCCCGGGTGCCCGTGCCTCTGCACAGCCGGTGGATGTGGAACGAACGGGAACCAGAGACAGCTTTAGGATTTGGGGTTCCAGCAAGTGCTTGCACCCATGCATGGAGACTGTGAACTAACTTTGGCTACATGCTGTTCCAGGAAGGGAAATGATTCATTTTCCAACTTAAATCTTCGCGGACTTAATTACTATAATACAGAAATTGTAAACCGTGACATTTTATCACTTCATTCTCATCAGTGGAAAACTTATTATCAAATATTTCCTTGTTAATAGAGCTGTATTCTTAGGGGATAAATTCCAACAAAAATAGTGAGTCGGTTTTGAAACTCTAACAATAGTGAGTTGTGTGTTGAAATCTGGAATGTAATCAAGGTAAAGAGAAAAGGAAGTGAAATTATCACTCACGCACGGGGAGGGGGTTGGGGGGTGAGGGGTGGGATGTATACTGTTTTTTTTTTGTTTTTGCTTTTGTTTCTGTTTTGTTTTTGTTTTTATTGGTGGTGGAATAGGGGCACTGGTGAAGGGATGGGTGTTTGATCATTGTGTAACTGAGATATAAGCCTGAGAACTTTGTAACTTTCCACTTGGTGATTCAATAAAATAAATTAAAAAAAAAAACAGCAATTCCTCTTCTGAGTTTCTATCCCCAGGACAGAAAAAAAAATTCATTGAAAATTACATTTTTTGTTGTAACACTTAGCATAATAGCTAGTTTATTGAATTTAGACATGTAGATAATGAAGGAGTATGGTGTGTGTGCATTTGTGTATATATATATGTATATATATTGTATTTCATTATATGTATGTATGTGTATATATACATGATGCAATATTATTCAGCTGAAAAAAATGATAAAATTATGTGATTGACTGCAATCTGAGTGGAACTGAAAAACATCATGTTAAAAGAAGTCAGAAAAGAAATGACAAACAGTAAATGATATCACTCTGTGGTATATAGAATAAGAGGAGTAGGGAATTCAAAGGTCAAAGTGGGGATATCTAGAGTATAGAAATGAGGACAGGGAAAGAAAGAAATCGAGGGGGTATTAAAAAGAGATGAATGAAAGGTAACTCAGTAGGGGCCTCTGGTATTTTGATAGTACAGAGGTGTGGTAAACCTATATGTCTAAAACAGCACTGAAATGATGAGACCTAGATTATTAAAACTAAACTTAGAAGGAGGCAGCTGGGGTGGAGGGAAGGAACTTGGGGGACATTGATGGAGGGAAATTGACACTGATGGTGGGATTGGTATTGGACAGTGTGTGCCTAGAACCCAATTATGAATAACCTTGTAAACCATGATGCTTTGCTAACATTTTTTTAAAGGTCATAAATTTTGTAGAGTAACTCTATGGGTGCTAATAAACAGTTTCTCAAACTTATAATGACCCAAACTTAATAAAAAATATATTTGTTGCATTCACCATTTGTAATTTTCTTTAGTAGAGATAGCTCAATCCCATAAACATGCAAGTTTACTAAAAATGTAAGCTAATTTTTTAAAGTGAAAATACAAAAGAGGGGCCAGAGTGACAGCATAAGCAGGTAGGGCATTTGCCTTGCATGAGGCCAACCTGGGTTCGATCCCCAGCATCCCTTATGGTGTCCCTGAGTACTGCCAAGAGTAATTCCTGAGTGCAGAGCCAGGGGGTCACTGGGTGTGACCCCAAAAGCCAAAAAGAAAAAACAAAATGCAAAAGATATATTAATATCAAAATGTTAGAGCAGTCCATTTAAATAGTAAGAGGGACTCACTTTTCACAATTGTTGCCATGTACACTCCTCCAGTTTTAGAGACTCACAATTACATCTTGGAAGACATTAATTAGTTGCAAAAATTCACAAATACACTGGTCTCCTGATTGAAAACTTGGGTGCCCTGGGGGGGTGGGGGGTGGGCAGGCCGAGAACCCTTCTTGCCAAAGTCCCAACAGCCACATTCACACTGCTGCCACCACAAGGCCTCTTGACTAAGCTCTACAGAGATGCCCAACTGCCAAAAATTCTGGGTACACACATTCCAGCTGAGAACATTCCAGCTGAGAAAGCAAATGGATAATTAAATATTGTCTCAGTTTCACAAAGTTGTTCTTCAGTGGAAATAATTCTTCAAAATGAGTTCTGACATGTTTTGAATCGTTTAATCTTTAATTATATTCTACTGGTGACTAATATTTCAAAGTATTTCTAGAAAATGAAAAGTGGATGACTGTTGGTTTAATAGGGAGTTGTTTACATGCTCATCTTATCTACTGACTCTCCTGTGACAGACTATTTTATTTCTTTGATTTCTAATTCTTCAGATAATGTATGAAGATCCAATTAATCAAGTGGATCCCACATAAGTGTGTATTGCTTTTAAAGAATGTTACTGGATGTAATGCCAAATCATCAGATTGAGATTAGAGTTAATATTGAAAATAGAATTCTGAAACTTTGACTTCTGTTCTCTGAAGACAAGACAAACAGCTTTGCATTCCCCTGCTCAGTAGAATTTTAAAAAATGGCAATGATGATTTGAGTCTTTGAATGAGAGGTATAAAAAGTAACAGAAAACAAAGAAAGAAAATAAATCTATTTGTTGCAATTATCTTTTTATAAGATGCAGAAAAGGTGGTTTAAACCACACTGTAAAAGAAATTGCTGAGAGAAAAAAAACAAAAAAAGAGCTTACTATATGCATTAGGCAAATTCAATTTGCACATAAATTAGAAACTTGAGTAACAACAATTCAGAGAGTGGTGAAAAAAAGCTACTGTATCAGCAGGTTTACAATCTAGCCAGTTTGGTATCTTGACTGAGTTATAAATAATGAAACCTCAATCTGTTCTTCAAATATATTTATGAATAGTTTAGAATTTTTAGAGCACGCGTCATAGGTTCAGAAATAAAGTCTAATTAACTAAAGGGGAATGTACTAGCATAAAGGCATTCTGACTTCATAAAAATTTATTCTGTGTGCTGATTAAAGTGGGTCATGCTCCCACCCAGAAAATGTTGCTAATTTTTAAAGACGTTTTTCATTTCATGTTACAGACTAGTCATTCACTATATATGCCATTCGGAGAGAGATTTTTCCTTTATGTCTTTCATATGACACAATCAATATCTTCCCAGTTTTTATTTATTTGGCAGAAGTACAGACAGATGAGCTTTACATTTTTGAAACAGATTCCAATTTCTTGTTTTGGTGTTATTTCTGAAAAAATTCCTATATAAATATAAATCCTATATAAAGTGAGAATATAAATCACAAAAATTATAACACTTAAAATCCCTATGTAGAGGATTTATAATGCTTTATGACACATCATCATAAAGGAACATAGTCACAGTCACAGTCATTCCCTTGCTCATCGATTTGCTCGAGCAGGCACTAGTAATGTCTCCATTGTGAGACTTGTTACTGTTTTTGGCATATCAAATACACCACGGGTAGCTTGCCAGGCTCTGCCATGTGGGCGTGATACTGTAGGTAGCTTGCTGGGCTCTCCAAGAGGGTTGGAGGAATTGAACACAGGTTGGCTGCGTGAAAGTCAAACTCCCTACCACTGTGCTATTGCCCCAGCCAATCATAAAGGAAAAAAATATACATATATATGTATATGCCTCTTGGAGAGCCCGACAAGCTACTGAGAGTATCCCACCCACAAGGAAGAGCCTGGCAAGCTCCCCGTGGTGTATTCAATATGCCAAATACAATAACAATAACAGGTCTCATTCCCCTGACCCTGAAAAGAACCTCCAATCGTTGGGATGACAGTGATGACAATGATACAGTGATATAGAGGGTGGCCTGAGATCAAACCACAAGAGGGCCAAATAACTTATAGTTCAAAAGGTACTTTTTTAGAAATAGTTGGAGCCATTTCATTTTTCAGTTAAGTGTTTTCTGTTGATAAAGTGTGACTTTTATGCAGAAGTAAATACTGGAAGAAAACTGTGATCATTTATGCCAGACAAGATACAGTCAAACTCCATTTTATTGTTTGCGTTATTGTACTTTGCAGACACTGTGCTTTTAACAAATTGAAGGTTTGTGACAGTCCCATGTGGAACAAGTCTATAGATGCCATTTTTTTTCCAACAAGGTGTGCTTATTTCATGTCTCTGTTTCATATTTAATTAATGTTAAATTTTTAAAAAGACATAGTGCTACTGAACACTTAATAGACTATAGTAACTTTTACATGCACTAAGAAAACAGAAAATTTCTTATGACTTGATTACTATGGTATTTCCTTTATTGCACATGCCTGAATTTAAATGTTCAATTAGTATCTGTGTTGTAACATTGTAAAGAATTTTGATATGGTATATATTTCCAGCTGCTCACTAAACCTTATTTCTTTTTCTTCCTGGACACATAACTAGAGACAACATTGACAAAATATCCCAGCCTGACTTATATTTACATGTTGGTATTTTGCTTCAGTCCAATCATGTCATGTGTGTGATATCTCTAAGCAAGGCCCATGAAACCTCCCAGTGGTGCTCCTCCTGCTCTTTTCTCCTTCTGCATAACAGATGTAAATGATGTTAAGACTTTAGGGGACAAGCACATCACAAGATAAGAAGGTTACTTTTTTTAAAGATGGAAATATTATAGAGTCGCCATATGGAAGACAGTTTCCTTGTGAAAGACATATATGTCTCTAGCTATTAAGGAAAGAGAAATAGATATATTCATACACACAAACCCAAATGGCTTCATAAATAATCTCTATATATTTATGTTTTCTCATTTAGTCTATTCTAATGTTTCTGTTTATATATATTTATATGCAATAACATATATGGGAGATAGGGGTTAAATTAGGCTGCAGAATACTATGTGTTTGCTAATAAAGTAAACTCTGATGGCTTCACTGTGTATTTCTAAATGCAACAAGAAAAATAGTTTCTCTTGTTTCTCTTACACATCTCTATTTGTATGCAATGTTTTTGTTTTCATGTATCTTTTGTTGCTGTCACTGATATGTTAATGATATGCTATTGCTATCTGGAATGCATTCAGCTACACACCACTGATTTCATTTTTGTGCAGAGAAGCAAAAACCTGAGACTTTAGCGATGATTACAATCTTCTGCTCAGTGAAGAAAGGCTGGGAGGCACAGATTTAGATACACATATACAAAAATGGTAATTATCTTATTAACCTTGAATTTTCATCTCCTTTGAGTGTTCATGTTGCTGAGTGAAAATTCTGGCAGGAGGTGGCTAAATTTTAATTTTGTCGCTGATTTACTCCCAGCCCACTACTTTTTCAAAAGCTAAAAGAACATTACAAGAGAGAAGTGATCAAAAGTTAAAATTTCAAAATTGAAAAAAATATAAGTGTGCTGTGTATCAAAATGGAAATTATTCTGTTTCTCTCAATGCTTGCTAAAGAATTAAAATGCATGACCATATGATGAAAATATATATGCATGCATGCATTTATTTTGTGTATGTGTTCTTCATTGTTTAAGATTTTTAAATAAGCCTCAGAGAAAATTCCATACTATTGTAAAATAAGACATTCTACACATCTATGTGTTTTGGTAATTATCACTGAAAAAGCAATGGAAAACTTTTTTGATGTCAATTTAAGAGACATTTAATGAAAATCCCAATACTAACCCAATAGTCATTGTACTAACTGGTAGAGAATTAGGTATGAGTAAGCTCCCATTAACTAATTCAAAGTGAATGTTAATTGTGTACTTTACATGGAATAAGTGATCTCTTTCTTGGATTTTGCTTATACATATGCTAAACTAAATACTGTATTTATACCTACAGGGAAAATGCATAAACTATAGGTTTGGAATTAGAAAGCTGGGCTTAAATATCTGTTTTCAACACCTATAGCTTTGTGTTTAGCAAGTTTAGTGCAAGTACATTACTTAATTTCACCTCAGATTCTTAATGTCAAAGTGTATGTGATAAATAAACTTAATATAAGTAATGGCTTAGGAAGTGTTGGATTCAAAGAAATGATAACAATGATAATGTTTGAAGAAAGGAGGAGAAATATTGCCCATAACAACTTTGAAGAATTGTAAAGCATTTTGCATTGTCATCATGAATAATTTGATATACTATGCACAGACCTTTGTTTTGAAAAGAACTTGCCTTTTCTGGATGAGGTAGTTGTATTTGAGGGGGTCCAAAATTTAGTTAGAATAATTCAACACTTAAGAGGCAAGGATAAAGATTCTGAAACAAAATGTTTATAGATTCCTCCAGACTTTACAATCATACTGAAAAGTCAAATTACTAAGTGATGGCAAAGTTTATCAAAACCAAAGTCATACAAAAAAACCCCGAAAAAGTCTAACTGTTAATGAACCATTAAAATCAAGATAATAATGGGCTCATTTGAAATTATATTCCTTTACTGTCAGTTCCCACTCGACCACTGATGGGGTCTTTTGGCAGGTGAGCAGAGCTGAAGAACTAGAGCTGTCTTATGTGTCATTGCCCATCTGTACTTCTTGTAGTTATTCTGAATAGAGAATTCCACTGATCTTTGGTGTGACTTGTTCATGTAGAGAGTCAGGCTGCTATTCATATTTGCTCCTTTCATCCAAGTATTCTGATGCATAGTAGGGTTAATAGTACCATTACCTGAGTTTATAAATGTGTTTTGTGATAGTTAAGTGTAAGGAGAGATAGCTGTGGATTGAAGAACCACAGCTGTGAATTTTCCTGGGATAAATGGGTTCCATTGGATGGTGCACAGGCAATTTGCATCATTGAATCAGACTTTTATTTCCTTCTAATCTGTCTATTCACTGTACATTAAAATATTTTCTTTCCTAGTCACCAATCCTCTTGTTTATATAATTTAAAAGATTTATTTTATTTTTACAAAGTATTCACAATAATTTATTACATTTAAATATTTGAATGCTAACCCACCACCATTACACTTCCCACCATCATATTTCCAATGTTTACACCCTGAGCCCCAAACCCTGCCCTTAAAGCAGAACCGAAATCATTTATTTTGTATTGCTTGTTATAAATAATCCATAAAAATGTCCAAAAAAGTTACCTTAGGGGAAAATATGTGAAGATTGTTGTATTTCATCCTGGAGTGATTATGCCCTTCTATAAGAGATTACTAACATGTTGGTAAAGGGTGAGCCTTATGTTCTTATATATATATGTATATATGTTAATATATATGTTAATATATGGACTGGCGCGATAGCACAGGAGGTAGGGCATTTGCCTTGCACACAGCTGACCCTGGTTTGATTCCTCCATCCCTCTCGGAGAGCCCTGCAAGCTACTGAGAGTATCCTGCCCACACTGCAGAGCCTGGCAAGCTACCTGTGACATATTCAATATGCCAAAAACAGTAACAAACCTCACAATGGAGACGTTACTGGTGTCCGCTCAAGCGAATCGATGAGCAACAGGATACATATATATGTATAGTATATGTATATGTATATGTATGTGTATATGTATATGTATATATGTGGGATACATATATATGTATATGTACACATATATATGTGAGAGCCTCGCAAGCTCCCCATGATGTATTCATATGCCAAGACCAGTAACATTGATGGATCTCATTCCCTGACCCTGAAAGAGCCTCCAATGTGGCACCATTGGAAAGGACAAGTAAAGAGAGGCTTCTAAAATCTCAGGGCTAGGACAAATGGAGACGTTACTGAGACCGCTTGAGAAATTCGACGATCAACAGGGTGATGATAATGATGATAATGATGATGATGATGACGATGATGATATATATATCATCATCATCATGTACATATATACATATATATATATTCTCCCTGAAATTGGTTGCTTTCTATTTTAAACTCCATCAAATGTGTTGTGCTCTAGGTATATTAGCGCACTACATGAATTCTAAAATTGAAAATATGGTTATACAGCAAATTCACTCATAGATGAGGCTTGTGTGAACCTGTGAAGAGCGGCTGTGAACATGGCAGCAATTGAGTTCTGGAGGTTTTCGGCTCCCAGGGTCCTGTTGGGACAGGGAGGGAAACTCATCCGCACCCTCTCTAGGTTGTCCCAAATAAGACAGCCTGGCACAGGGTCTGGAGGTACCTCTGTGGTGTGTCATTCTATGTTGCTCTCTTCGCAGAGCTTTATTTCTGAAATGTTTCTGTCATTTTGAACTCATAAAAATACCTAAACCCTTATTCCTTAATAAAGGCTTTTGCACTTGTTAAAAATGGTTGAGTTAATTGGAGAATTATTCTGATTAAGAAAGTAATCTAACACTCAAATTAAGTATAGGTAATTAAGATATGGTAGTAACTGAACAGTGCATTATATTTGGTTCCTTTATTAAAGAGTTTATTAATATGTAAACTTCTTCTGAATATTTAATTGGAAAACAAGTTTACTGCATACTCCCTAAATTCATTGAAATTCATAAAAACAAAGACAAGAGTCTCTAACAATTGTCTAAAAGGGATTATCAGATTTTTAAAAAGGATATTTGGGAATCCTCAAACCATGAACGTAGCTCTCTTGTTTTCTGAGTCAGTCACTCACTAGTTGTTTACCCCAAATGAAAGCTTTCTTAAATTTCTTAGTAAAATTGGACAGGTGCAGGTTAAGACAAGTGGCATTTAGCAATTTGACTGTGGAGTACATTTTCCAAGACTAAAAATGATACAAATGTGTATACATGAGGCTTTAGAGAGTACAGTTCAATTAAGTTTTCAGTCATGAAGGAACTATTTCTTCTCTATATACTTCTATATAATGCTAGCTACAAGGCTCATGCTACTGGACTTCTAAAATGCAGCTAGTGTGATTTTAATTAATTTTGTATTTAAGAATACAGATAACTTGGTATTGTACCGATTACTGTAATTTCAGGAAACTTCTGTTATTTTGCTGGTGCTTTTCAGTGATTTTTTAAAAGATAATAAGACTGAGGTAATAGACATTAACTTGTAGAAGATGACAGTAGCAGCCAT
Source organism: Sorex araneus (assembly GCF_027595985.1). NCBI lineage: Eukaryota > Metazoa > Chordata > Mammalia > Eulipotyphla > Soricidae > Sorex > Sorex araneus. The sequence goes on from NC_073313.1 coordinate 190,505,770, forward strand.
TTTACCTGACAGTTACATTTACCTTACATATTTCCTTTTAGATTGACACTTCATAATAATTCTAATGTAGAAAAGGAAAAGTGTTCCTTGTTTAATTATGGGCTGGAGTGATAGCACAGCGGTAGGGCATTCGCCTTGCAAGCAGCCTACCCAAGTTCGATTCCTCCGCCTCTCTCGGAGAGCTTAGCATGCTACCGAGAGTATCTTGCCCGCATGGCAGAGCCTGGCAAGCTACCCGGGGCATATTCAATATGTCAAAAACAGTAACAAGTCTCACAATGGAGACGTTAATTGTGCCCGCTTGAGCAAATCAATGAGCAATGGGATGACAGTGACAGTGAAAGTTTAATTATGTTCATTTTTAAAAAAATATTGATATCAATTCCTAACTGATTTACATACGTAAGCCTATCATTCACTTCTTTTCTGGGATAAATTTATTTTCATATTTTTATTCAGTGATGGGGAGTCATGTCTCACAAAGTTTCACAAGAGCATGTTGACTTATTTGTCAACTACCAATGTGTATAATAAAATAGGCAAGATGAGCAAAGAAGAAGGTAGTTCATGTAGCATGCAGTTCCATTATTTTACTAAGTGAAAAACTCTTATTGCAGGTTAAAAATCACTTCACAAATTTCCCAATTAAACATAGAAAACTGAACACATAACTATATAACTCTGAAATAATTTTCAGCAGGAGTGAGAAAGGTAATGTTTCAGTGTTAAGTTAGAAAGATAAAATTTGTGCATAAAGTCAAAAAACAGAAGAAACCAACCATCTGATTCTTAGTAAAATGGAGTCACCAAATGTTGTATACAGGAACTTTACCAAGTCACATGGCTCTGAGGAAATATTTTCTTCATATGTAATGTTCAACCGTGGGAACAAATAAGGCATTCCAAACTGAGAAGGTAACTTGAGACTGAAAAAAGAAGCAGGTACTTTCATGGGATAAATACAGAAATAAATGTAGATAAGTGTCACATATACGCAAGTTTCAGTATCAAATATATATCTTTGGTCCCAGAGAAAATCCATGCCCATCTATTTTCTTCTACCCCACCAAAATAATATCTGATGTTAAAATATCCAATGATATACTTGCTTAAGAATATTGATGACAAAGCATGAGACATTTGTCACATAAATCTTGTTCTTCAAATGTTTTAATACTAGTGATTGTGTTGGTGATTTAGCAAGTCCATGCATTTTGGTAATGTTTACGATACATAATTGCATTTATTCCTGGAACAGGGTTACCACCAATCAAGAAATAAAATTGTGCTGCTTAAAAGGAAATATGAGTTATTCCTGGGAGTTTTAGCTAGAATCACTGTTGACAATGTAAGGTGAATAGAAAATTAAATATCAAGTTTTAAGTTCTTTGGCAATCCACACTCAACTTTTGATCTATATCCAGTAAAGAATTAAGCAATGATATTGACAACACAACATTCTAAGAAATTTGAAATGAAAACTTGGCTGTACTGAGAATAATTTCTCATGTTTTGACATAAATCTATTAGTTTCTCTCAAAAATAATTTTTGAAGTCTTAAAAAAGATACACTGAAATAAATAATAAAGTCACAGTACTAAAGTCTTATTAGAAATATAAAATTGACAGAAATATCTGAATAATTCAGTTCTGAGTTGTTTTTGCTTAAAATCTCAATTCACAATAACTTATTTAATTGCCAGTAAGTGTTTATACAGGATAACTATGTTCATTAAATTTATAAACAAACCAGTGAGAAAGTGGTATATTAATGTGGAAACCACTGACCTTTTATTTTCATTCTTGTTTTCTTATAATTCTTTTTTGATTACCTTGACAGAAATTTAGTAGTAACTATTTGTCTTTCTAACTTTATCTGTTAATCAATAAAAAATATAAACTAGAAGTCATTTGTTCATGAAGTAAGCTTACCAGGGACTGGGCTAGAGGCAGAATGGAGAGTTTAAATTTTGTTTTCAACTGAGCTACCTTTCTGATGGTCCTCAGTTTGACCATTAAAATATATAGTATAGTTATTAAATAGTAAATATATATTATATTTATAAAATCACAAATATATTTATATTGTGCAGAAAACTTCTAGAACTCTTTGTATTTGCATAACTAAAACCATGCCTATTAAACATTAATACTCCCCCTTCTTATCTAACCCTTACCAATCATCTATTTTCTATTTTTGGTTTTGTGATTTTTGGCTACTTTAGATATTTCATGAGTGGAATCATCAAGTGCTTGTCATTTTGTGACTGATTTATTCTTAGTGTCCTAAGCAGAATTCTGTGGTAGTACATAACTAGGTTTCTTTTTCCAAGACATCATAATGTGCTTTTTTGTGTATACTACATTTTCTTTATTCATTCAGCTATTGATAGATATTTGAGTTTCTTACACTTGTGGCTACTGTGAATAATACTGCAAAGCCTGGAAGGGATAAGAGCAAATACTTCTTCAAGATACTGTTTTGTATTTTTTTGAAAGTGTGTGTGTGTGTGTGTGTGTGTGCGTGTGTGTGTGTGTGTGTGTGTGTGTGTGTGTGCCATACCCTACAGTGCTCGGGGTTTAGTCCTGGCTGACCCAAAGTATAATGATTGGATCATCTGTTAATTCTGTTTTTGATTTTTTGAGGAAATGACATAATTTTTTATTAACAACATGCATTTTTATACTCCCAACAATAATGCAAAAGCATTTGAATTTCTCGACATCTGTATCAAAACTTGCTTTCTGTTCATTTGATAGAAATGTCTAAATCTTTTGTTCAATTTTTAGATGACATTACTTTTTTGTTATTGTTGTCTCTTAGGTCACATCTGGCAGTGCTCAGGGGTCAGTCCAGTTTCTATATTTAGGACTAACTTATGGTGGTGCTTGGGGGAACATATAGGATGCTAGGAATTGAACCAGGGTCAGTCATGTGCAGGGCAAGTGCCCTACCCACTGTATTGTCACTCAGGATCCTGATTAGGTTACTTTTTTGTTATTTAGTAGCTTGAATTTCTTATATGTTTGGGTAAGAATACCTTACTAGATATTTGAAAGTATCTTCTCTCATTCTCCAAATTGCCTTTTCAATTTCTTCTGTGCAGAAGAAGTTTTACACTAAATATAGCTCCATCTGTCTATTGTTTTTGTTGCCTATTTGTTTGATGTGCATAAGAAATACTCCTTATATCCAGTGACCACAAGCCTTCTCCTTTAAGAGTTTAATAGTTTTGGGGCTGGAGCAATAGCACAGCGGGTAGGGCATTTGTCTTGCACTCAGCCAACCCAGGTTCGATTCCCAGCATCCCATATGGTTCCCTGAGCACCGCCAGGAGTAATTCCTGAGTGTAGAGCTAGGAGTAGCCCTTGAGCATTGCCGGGTGTGACCCAAGAAGCAAAAAGCAAAAAAAAAAAACAAAAAAAAAACCCAAAAAAAGAGTTTAATAGTTTTTGTTCTTATACTTATGTATGAGTTCATTGATACTTTTTATGTACAGTGTAAAGAAAGTGACCAAACTCATTCTATTGTATCTGTTTATCCAATTTTGCTAAGACAATTTGTTTTTAGAAGTTTTTTTCTATTTCTGAAAAAATGCCATAAAGATATTGATAGATATTGCACTGAATCTGCAGTCATTTTAGAAAACATACATTTCAAGAATGTTAAGTATTTTAGTACACAAACGTATAATGTTTATATTTATTGCTTCTGTTTTGCTTCCTTTTAGAAGTGTTATGCAGTTCTAGTCTACAAGTCTTTCATCTTGGTGACTTTTTATCCCTAAGTACTTACTGTATATTTTAGATGCGGTAGTAAGTGGAATGGTTTCCCTTTTTTTGATTGTTTTCTTTGGAATTTATTGTTTTGTGGTGGGGTGCCCAAATAGAGCTCAGGAATCTGGGGTGGGTGGCGGGCCGGGGCTGAGCAGTGATTAGGGACACACCCAGTGCTGTTAGGGACAGGGTTAACATGTTCCTAGATTATTTCAGGGTCTCTGACTCAGGGCTATATGGTTTTTCTTTGGTCTTTCTTTGGTTTCCTAAGTAGACATGTTAATATGATGTCACAAAACTGATCATCTAAGCTAGTCATTACCAAGGCAAAAAGTCAGAAGAAAAAACATTTTATTATCATCAATTTACCTTCTGTTCTTGCAGTACCGAATATTTAATGGGAGAATTTGTTGTTGTTGTTGTTGTTGTTTCTCCCAGACTCTGCAATGCTCGGTGGTTACTCTTGACTGCACTAAAGAACTATTCTTGCAGTGCTAATGGGACCATATAGGATGCTGGGGGTAGAACCTGGGTTGGCCATGTTCAAGGAAAGCACCCTACCTACTGTACTATTGCTCTGGCCTAAAACATGGAGAAGATTTTTTTTTTTAAATAACACTTCATGGTATACAGTGTATACTGGGAGATAAACACTATTATTTTTTTCAATAAGACTGTTTTAGGAATCAAAATTAAAGAAATTATTATTTTTATTTTATCATGATGAAAATCAGACTCTGAAATATATTTTTAAATGACCATGCTATAGTAATAGCACTGTCATCCCATTGTTCATTGATCTGCTCGAGCTGGCATCAGCAATGTCTCCATTTTGAGACTTGTTGTTACTGTTTTTGACATATCAAATATGCCACAGGGAGCTTGCCAGGCTCTGCTGTGTGGGCGGGATACTCTCAGTAGCTTGCCGGGCTCCCCGAGAGGGACAGAGGAATCGAACCTGGGTCAGTTGCATGCAAGGCAAATGTCCTACTCACTGTGCTATGGCTCCAGACCTTGTTATAGTAATAAAAATTATAAATATTCAACAATATTTCAATATATACACAGACACACTCATTCTGTGCTTATCTGTCTGAAACTAAAACTTTTTATTTTCTGAATTTAGACTTTAAAGTTGTTTTAAGGACATAGGGACATGTCTCCCTTTGTCTTTGTTTTATTTTGTGTTTTTGGCCATACATAGAGCTGCTGGTGGTACCTCCTGATTTGGTGCTTGGGGGACCAGGCAGTGCCAGGAATAGAACCAAGGTATTACATCCAAAGCATATTTCCAGCCCTTAGACCCATCTCTCAGTCTCCATAAAGGCATTTCTCACAGAAACAGTGTTTTATAATTTCATCCGCTCTTTTACATATTTATATTTATATAAGTCCCTATTGCATTTCTATTTCATGCTGCTGAATAAGGTGAAGTACCTACTTTAGGAAATCTCATTTACTGGTAAAGAGGTAGAAAACAATTAAGTTATCTTAATAAGATCATACTAGTTTGTAAGTTTAGGTGACAAACTAATGTATAGGGTTTGATGACAGAAATAATGTACAGGGGGAGTGGGATAGTGGGGAAATTTAGGAAGGAGGGATGATAATCTAGAGTAGGTAGAAATAATTTTCCTGAAAGAACATTCTAGAGAAAACAAAAAGAAAAAGGAAGAATTGGCCATATGAAGATTTGGGGATAGATAATCACCTGAATAGGGAATGAATATAAGTGCAAATATCTAGACATCATCTTTTCAACACAAATGAATACAGCACTGTTGGAATTGAGAAAACGTGAATAGGAATTTGGATCTGAATGATAAAAAAGTGAATTTATATAGGCCATGTAAACCATAGAGAGAACTTAGAGTTTTATTTATGTATAATTATAACTATATATTCAAAAGTCAGTGTTGTCTATAACTAGAGACTAAATGTCGAGAATTAAGAGTGGAAACATCGAGACTAGAATAAGAATCTAGGCAAGACCTGATGAAGGCTTGGATGGGGATAGACCATATATTTTATAAGGTGACACACTGCCCAAATAACATACAACAAAATCAATGACTAGAAAAAGAAAAGAACATGTACGATTTATAGAGCATGCTAGTGCTTTACTAAATGAACTTCATGACTTCTCATGAGTTAAACTATTAAGTGCTTCATTCTGAGGTTGCTTTGCAGATAATTATTAGACTTATTTTTAAATGAAGAAAAATCTATTAAAAGCAGATCCATTCTACTACTTTGTAGGGTCTAGAATTATGTTTTTCTCCTAAAATGACTGGAAAAAAAATTCACAGGAAATTGATTTAATTGAAGCTATTGTTAGGCATTGCAAATACTTTTGGTTCGTGCCACAATTCCCAGGAATTTATAAATGGGTTCAGAATGTTGTTCAGGCACCAGAAAATAAACCTCCAAGCTATTTACTACCTCTATGATATATAAAGTTTGCAGTTTTGATTTTGTGTGATTATGTTCAGCAATGGTGACCTTTAGAAGCAACAATATTGAAGTGTAATGAGGAGATGTTTGATCACTGGTATACAATGAAGAGTTGGTGCTACTTCCCTATTTCTTCCTGGAATTGTGAAACTCAACTGACAGGCTTTAACCTTTAGACTGCTGAAGTTATAAAATGTATAGGGATTTAGGCTGTTTATACAACACGTTGGATATATGAAATTTTTAGACACTGTAGCTTCTTTTATCATCTGGTAAAATGATTTTGTATATTTAATAATATCAGTCACTGGTAACCATGACAGGCTGCACTCGAGTATATCACAGAGTCTATGAAGTGTAGGCTGATGAAAGTAGGACTGTTGGGGCAGGGGTGGGGGCTGGAGGAAAATAAATAAGAAGTGGTATTCTCCACAGATCGGGAACTTTCCAAGCAGAATGAAGCTCCTGTACTGTTTCCTTTCTTAGTATAGAAGCTACTATGTGATACCAGTGGTACTGCTTCCTAAGCATTTCATTGACCTCAATAATGTTTACAACATCCTAAAGGAAATTAAGACTAGGCTCTAATCATTGAACAGAATGCTGCAGAGACTTAAAGGAAACCAGTGGAAACAGGCTCAGGATTTGTGGCCCCAACACTGCTTCAATTCATTAAAACAAACAAGCAGTATTAACCAAATTACTTATTTCTATTCTTGTGTAGAAGACATTTTACTAAATCACTCATTTATTGACTGAGTCTATAAACACTGACTGACAGCACAATTAGCCTTTCCAGAGTAACTATAGGATTTTGTTTTATCTAGTCAAATCCTCGGAGTAACTATAGATAGGATTTTGTTTTATCTAGTCAAATCCTCGGAGTATGTAGAATAAGAATGTATCGCTTCTGAGAATGCTCATGAATAGAAGCATATGAGCACACGTATTGCCCATTCTTTTTCCAATTGCTCTGAACCATCTTGGCTTTGATGACATTCATTCACCTTTTGAAATGTTCTCCCTACTTATTTCCCATGAAACTAAACCTCTTGCTTATGTTTGAATCCTCTGCCTGCTTTCCAGAAAGTTGTTTTCTCTTTCCCTTTTAATCAGAACTTTGTCCTGAGATTTTTATATTGTGCCTTATATACTTGCAACGCAAATCCACTTCTTTCCCATTCCCATGTCAGATCAACTATATATATGAATTTTGAACTAACTGGGCTGGTAGCAGGCTTGGCCAATTAGCTCCTCTCTTAATCACCATGCCTTAAAACACACAGTCCTCCCAAACACTGCTCAATCTCATCAGGTACCAAATCCTAGTCATTTGAACTCTAAAAGCACTTGAACTCTCTGGCTCCCTATTCTAATTTTTATTTGGCTTCTGAAACTTCTCAAGGGAACTTTGCAAACATTTTCTCTATAATTTTCTGCTTCTAATTAACTTCATAGGCAACCATCTGGAGACCCTCCTTCAAACTGTTGTATTTAGGAGACCCTTTCTAATGCGCTGTCAATTTCCTCTGGCCCCTTTCTCTTCAGCACCCTAGACAAGTACAGTCTATTCATGGACTTGAAGGCTATTGATAACCTGACTCAATTCGAACTTTCCAGATTCCCATGCCACTGCCTTAAATCAGTCCGTGTGGCAGCAATTGTGCTGTGTGCTTTGTGAATCTTTCCTCAGACAAACCTGCTGCTTTCCCACCTGGGTGCCATTTGTGTTATTCCCTGCACACGGAAAAAACTTCACTTTCCATCAGCATTCAGATCCAGTCCACATTTTCTTCATGGATTTTCTCCAACTACCAAATTTTCACATTTTCTGTTCATTTTTTGAATTTTCTATACCTCAATAGTTAGAATTTTTAGACAATGCAGGAACACCTAGATAATACTGAAAAATTTTCAAATAAAATGCAGTTAACTTAGGGATATCTATATGCTTATATATGTATATGTGTATATACCCACGACATTTGGACTGTACACATATGTGATGGAACTAAATATAATCATATGTATTTGTATGCAAACATAATAGAATTTTTAGCCTGCTTTGATTTTTGTAAATATCTGAAATTTATATTTAGAAGATACATATTAGGCATTAAATACATTTTCTCTTAATAAAAAGTTTAATATTTTATAAGCCTTGAGTATCAAACCCCTTTCAAAGTTAACACATAACTTTGCTTTGAACTTTTATTTGATTCCAGGTCTATTTTCTGTACTAAAATTAATTTTATTATTTTTAACTGTTTTGTTTTAGGGCTTTTACTTAGACTCTACTATGGGCTTTGTGCTAGAGGTCACTCTTGATAGTGCTCAAGAAATTAGATGATACCAGGGATCAAACCGTGACCTCTAGCATTCAAAGTATAAACTCTGGCTCTGAGTTCCCTCTGCAGTCTCCCCAAATGGTATTTTTTTTTTGATGTTAGAAATCATACATCAAACATCTATTTATTGGGTTCTTCCAAATACTATTCAAAGTGTAGATTTACATATATAGTACATAAATATGTATGTTTATGTATGTGTATACATGTATATATACACATATATACACATATGTCCTACAGATGTGGAATGAATACTGACTTTATAAATTGGCTCAATTTATAAAAATACAGATTTTTATAAGCGAAATAATATGGGTATTTATGGGGCATATTCACTCTTGCGATTTATAAGTAGGTATAATCACCCTTTTAAAAATCCTAATTTCTGATTTTACCCAAGTACTCAGATCTGCCGAAAGCTCTCATGGTGATTCAATAAATAAATTTTTAAAAAATCCTAATATCTTAGAAAATTTGCCTTCCTAGATCTGCTTTATCATGGGTCTCCTGGTCTATAAATGATATAAATGTTTTGGTCACAATATTATGCTAAGGCTTCTTCCATAACATTTCTGGTTTAATAGCACAGGGGAAAGCCAAAACATAAACAAATTCTCCAGAAGAAAGATGGAAAATTTTGTATTTATTTAAATAAAGATTTTAGTTTATAGTTATATATATTTGACTTAATTTTTTAGCCAGTGGAGATGCACAATAATTATACAACTGAGATAGGAACTTATGCTTCATTCACTTTAAGTATTGGTTTTAGACAATTTAAAACATAACTATTAATTCCTGCTCTTAGCAACCAGAACATCAGAGTAAGAAGATTACCTTTGTACAAAAGACTAAATTAAGTATTATAATGTGGACCTGAATATTGCTGATTTCTACTGCTGGTGAGGGCTATTTTTGCTTTATCAGCTAAGATTTTGCATTTTAGTTTTGTGCTATTTTAAAGAAAGAAAGAAAAAAAAGCTCTTTACATTGGGACACACAACTTATTTACTTTTACTTGGGGAAGTTTTCAACTGAAGTGAAGATAAATGAGATGCTAAATTTTTTTAATTGAATAATCCTGGGAGATAGTTACAAAACTTTCATGATTGAGTTTCAATCATACGGTGATGGGACGCCCATTCCTCCACCAGTGTGCATTATGAAAGCTTTAAAATAGTGCCTAATAGTACCATAACCAATTGTGCAATCCCCAGTCCATACAACAAAAGCAATTTTAAGTATATATTTAAGTAAGTGTTTGTTGTTTAGTAAAATATACATTTTTGAACTCAATGCTGAATGAATAGGTTTTGCTCCAATTACCAAAATTATCTTTAAAGTTAGATATGTTTAATACATGAGAAGTAAAATAGGATGAGAAGAATTTGATGAAATCAAGAAAAACATGTATTAATTTAATAGAGTGTTTGGTATATGATTTCCTAGGAATTTTGATTTGACACTATTTTTTGGCCATGCTAGGGAAAACTATTTAAAAGCTTTAATATTCATTATATTTTTATTGTGATCCATTTGTTTATTCTACTCATTCAATAAGCAGTTATCATGAATCCATTAAACATTATTGTATTAATTTTGGGAAACATAAGAATCAGACATATCTAATTATCTTCATCACAGAACTTGAAATCAAGAGCTAAAAGTAGATATTATACCTAACAATTAAAAGGAGGAAAACTTGGGGCTGGAGCGATAGCACAGCAGGTAGGACTTTTGCCTTGCACGTGGCGGACCTGGGTTTGATTCTCAACATCCCATATGGTCCCCCGAGCACTGCCAGGAGTAACTCCTGAGTGCATGAGCCAGGAGTAACCCCTGTGCATTGCCGGGTGTGACTCCCCCCACCCCAAAAGAATCCAAAGCAATAAAAGGAGGAAAACCCAACTTTATATATCTGCAGTGTGGTGTCGTTTTGACTGCCCACATAGAGAGGAAAAAAATGTAATTAGATGTTTAGGAATAAAAGTTCTGTTTTCAATATTATTTTTTATTCTACTTTAAGTAAATTACCATAGATGATAAGAAAAAAAGACTAAAACAACTTATCAAAAGTTTTCATAATTTTTGTGACCAAATAATTTTTATACTTTCAGTTTCCCACTGCAACACAAAATTTTTAGCATCCACTTTGGGAATAGATGATCTATTTCTTCTTTTATTTAAACGGATGAATTAAAGAGCGGTTAAGTGTTTTGGTTTGACTGCTTAAGCCATCTGGTTTTGGTGAAAATAAAAACAACAAGGATCAGGGTTGAATGAGTTCAGATAAAATCCTAGACACTGTTTGGAGTATTAGTTCTATGGATATCTTTGTCATTTCCATCATCTCTCAGAAATCAGGTTCCACCATTGTTGCTTGAGATTGCAGGAAATAAAGGTTTTTTTTTCTTTTCTTTATAGCAGGAAAGACATGAATTTGTTCACCTATTTTATGCTTTGCTTTGTTATTGTTTATCTTTTACTTTTTCATCATACTTTTTACTTTCCTTTAAAGTGCCGAATGTAACTTTTTCTAATACTGGTAGTCATCTGGTACTAAAACTTGTTTGGTAGTTAACATTGATATTGCCCCTCAGTTTGTTTCAAATTTTTGAAATGAAATACACTTGATTGATTAGAAAAAGTGTAAGGCTATATTAAAAATAGGTCTAAAGATAAAATAATTTCATGCCCAATAGATAGCAAGTCAAAAACTATCAGTCAAAATGTGGTAACTTGTTTTTTTAGGATATTGATTTGCAGAAACATATATTGTTCACTTACATTATCTATGTATTGACAATTTATGTAAGCAACCAAGTTTTTTAGGAAATCCCCCACACAATGTTCAGGGGACCCCTGAGAGCCCTAGCAATGAATTTTGGCTAACTAGACAAGTGGTCCAAGACTGGGCCTAA